>NW_027598768.1:0-36985 GCF_964194155.1 Cetorhinus maximus
CACCCCCTTACCCTCAGCCCCGCCCCCAGGGGACACACCTTACCCTCAGCCCCGCCCCCCCCCAGAGGACACACCCCCTTACCCTCAGCCCCGCCCCCCCCCAGGGGACACACCCCCTTACCCTCAGCACCGCCCCCAGGGACACACCCCCTTACCCTCAGCCCCGCCCCCCAGGGGACACACCCCCTTACCCTCAGCCCCGGCCCCCCCAGGGGACACACCCCCTTACCCTCAGCCCCGCCCCCAGGGGACACACCCCCTTACCCTCAGCCCCGCCCCCAGGGGACACACACCCTTACCCTCAGCCCCGCCCCCCCAGAGGACACACCCCCTTACCCTCAGCACCGCCCCCAGGGGACACACCCCCTTACCCTCAGCCCCGCCCCCAGGGGACACACCCCCTTACCCTCAGCCCCGCCCCCAGGGGACACACCCCCTTACCCTCAGCCCCGCCCCCAGGGGACACACACCCTTACCCTCGGCCCCTCCCCCCAGGGGACACACCCCCTTACCCTCCCCCCAGGGGACACACCCACTTACCCTCCCCCCAGAGGACACACCCACTTACCCTCAGCCCCGCCCCCCAGGTGACACACCCCCTTACCCTCAGCCCCTCCCCAGGGGACACACCCCCTTACCCTCAGCCCCTCCCCCAGGGGACACACCCCCTTACCCTCCCCCCAGAGGACACACCCCCTTACCCTCAGCCCCCGCCCCCAGAGGACACACCCCCTTACCCTCAGCCCTCCCCCAGGCGACACACCCCCTTACCCTCCCCCCAGAGGACACACCCCCTTACCCTCAGCCCCGCCCCCAGAGGACACACCCCCTTACCCTCAGCCCCGCCCCCAGAGGACACACCCCCTTACCCTCAGCCCCGCCCCCAGGGGACACACCCCCTTACCCTCAGCCCCTCCCCCAGGGGACACACCCCCTTACCCTCAGCCCCGCCCCCAGGGACACACCCCTTACCCTCAGCCCCGCCCCCAGGGGACACACCCCCTTACCCTCAGCACCGCCCCCAGGGACACACCCCCTTACCCTCAGCCCCGCCCCTAGAGGACACACCCCCCTTACCCTCCCCCCAGGGGACACACCCCTTACCCTCGGCCCCTCCCCCTCCTTCCACAGGCTCTGAATCCAGAAAGAAAACCCCACTCGGTCGGGGGAAACATGGTTTTATTTGGTTGGATATTCGCAGTGAGAGGCATCACATCTGTCATACAATTCGGTGCAGCAGCCCCCACCTCCCCTCCCCCACCCTCCACTCCCCCACATCACCACCCCTCCCCCGCATCACCTCCCCTCCCCCCCATCACCCTCCCTCCCCCCCCGCATCACCCCCCCTCCCCCCGCATCACCTCCCCTCCCCCCCATCACCCTCCCCTCCCCCCCCCGCATCACCCCCCCTCCCCCGCATCACCTCCCCCTCCCCCGCATCACCTCCCCTCCCCCCCCGCATCACCTCCCCTCCCCCCCATCACCCTCCCCTCCCCCCCATCACCCTCCCCTCCCCCGCATCACCTCCCCTCCCCCCCCGCATCACCTCCCCTCCCCCCCATCACCCTCCCCTCCCCCGCACCACCTCCCCTCCCCCCCCCGCATCACCTCCCCTCCCCCCCATCACCCTCCCCTCCCCCGCATCACCCTCCCCTCCCCCGCATCACCTCCGCTCCCCGCGTCACCTCCCCTCCCCTCCCCCAACATCACCTCCCCTCCCCCCCCCGCATCACCTCCCCTCCCCCCCATCACCCTCCCCTCCCCCGCATCACCTTCCCTCCCTCCCCCACCTCACACCACCACCCCCACACACATCACCCCCCCCGCAGACCCCACAACATCCCCTTCCCCGCAGACCCCACAACATCACCCTCCCCGCAGACCCCACAACATCCCCTTCCCCGCAGACCCCCACAACATCACCCTCCCCACAGACCCCACACACACATCACCCCCCCCACAGACCCCACAACATCCCCCTCCCCTGAAGACCCCACAACATCACCCTCCCCGCAGACCCCACAACATCCCCTTCCCCGCAGACCCCACACACACATCACCCTCCCCGCAGACCCCCACAACATCCCCCTCCCCGCAGACTCCACAACATCCCCCTCCCCACAGACCCCACACACACATCACCCTCCCCCGCAGACCCCCACAACATCCCCCTCCCCGCAGACTCCACAACATCCCCCTCTCCTTCCTCAGACGTGGTAGACGTGTTCGTGCTTCTGGCCCGGGAGCTGGGCACAACGCGGTGCGTCTGACGATCTCCCAGCCCTGCCCCGAGACCCCGAGCACCCCCTCCTCCTCCTCCCGCCACCCCGGGCCCCCCTGTCCTGCAGCCTCGCTCTCCTTCTGCTTCTCCGGTCCGGAGACTCCCGCCTGTCGGAAGTGCTGCACGTAGCGCCGAGCCCTCTGAGACGCACTCTCCTTCCGCTCCTCAACCCTGCAGGGGGCAAAGAGGCACGACTCAGTCACTGGGGGCAGGGGTGAGGAATAGACCCACATCGCTTAGCAACAGGCAGAGAATCACCCCCACCCCGCAACCCTAACACACTAACCCGAACCCCCAACGCCCTAACCCCCAACACCCAACACCCAACACCCGAACCCTCAACACCCGAACCCTCAACACCCTAACCCCCCAACACCCGAACCCCCAACACCCTAACCCCCAACACCCGAACCCCCAACACCCTAACCCCCAACACCCGAAACCCCAACACCCGAAACCCCAACGCCCGAAACCCCAACGCCCGAAACCCCAACGCCCGAACCCCCAACACCCTAACCCCCCAACACCCAACACCCAACACCCGAACCCTCAACAGCCGAACCCTCAACACCCGAACCCTCAACACCCTAACCCCCAACACCCGAACCCCAACACCCTAACCCCCAACACCGAAACCCCAACACCCGAAACCCCAACGCCCGAAACCCCAACGCCCGAAACCCCAACGCCCGAAACCCCAACGCCCGAACCCCCAACGCCCTAACCCCCAACACCCTAACCCCCAACACCCGAAACCCCAACACCCGAAACCCCAACACCGAAACCCCAACACCCGAAACCCCAACACCCGAAACCCCAACACCCGAACCCCCAACACCCGAACCCTCAACACCCGAACCCCCAACACCCTAACCCCCAACACCCTAACCCCCAACACCCCAACACCCGAAACCCCAACACCCGAAACCCCAACACCCTAACCCCCAACACCCTAACCCCCAACACCCGAACCCTCAACACCCGAACCCCCAACACCCTAACCCCAACGCCCTAACACCCAACCCCCAACACCCTAACCCCCAACACCATAACCCCTAACCCCCAACACCCTAACCCCCAACACCATAACCCCTAACCCCAACACCCTAACCCCACACCCTAACCCCCAACACCCGAACCCTCAACACCCGAACCCCCAACACCCTAACCCCAACGCCCTAACACCCAACCCCCCCACCACCCTAACCCCCAACACCATAACCCCTAACCCCCAACACCCTAACCCCCAACACCATAACCCCTAACCCCAACACCCTAACCCCCAACATCATAACTCCTAACCCCCAACACCCTTACCCCCAACACTCTAACCCCCAACACCATAACCCCTAACCCCCAACACCCTAACCCCCAACACCATAACCCCTAACCCCAACACCCTAACCCCCAACACCATAACTCCTAACCCCCAACACCCTTACCCCCAACACTCTAACCCCCAACACCCTAACCCCCAACACCCAACCCCCCAACATCCTAACACCCTAACCCCCAACATCCTAACCCCCAACACCCTAACCCCAACACCCTAACACCCAACACCCTAACCCCCTAAAACCTAACCCCCAACACCCTAACCCCAACACCCTAACACCCAACACCCAAACCCGACACCCTAACCCCCAACACCCTAACCCCCAAAAACCTAACCCCCAACACCCTAACCCCAACACCCTAACACCCGACACCCAAACCCGACACCCTAACCCCCAACACCCTAACCCCCAAAAACCTAACTCCCAACACCCAAACCCCAACACCCTAACCCCCAACACCCCAACACCCTAACCCCCAACACCCTAACCCCCAAAAACCTAACCCCCAACACCCAAACCCCAACACCCAAACCCGACACCCTAACCCCCAACACCCTAACCCCCAACACCCTAACCCCCAACACCCGAACCCCCAACACCCTAACCCCCAACACCCTAACCCCCCAACACCCTAACCCCCAACACCCTAACTCCTAACCCCCAAACCTAACACACTAACACCGAACCCCCAACACCATAACCCCCAAACCTAGGCCCCAACCCTAACCCTACCCCCTAACCTAGACCCTAGCCCTAACACCCTAACCGAACCCCCAAACCTAACACCCTAACCCCCACCCCTAACCCTACCCCCTAACCTAGACCCGAGCCCTAACCTAACCCCCAACCCTAACCACAAACCCCAAACCCTAACCCCAACTTCAAACCACAAACCCCCAACCCTAACCCAATCTCACCCCCCATAAACCCCACAGCCCCCCACCCCTCTGTACCCCTAACCCTACATTAGCGACAGGATGCTGGCACCAACAGCTCAGGAAACCCCGGAGCAGTGAGAGGCAATAGTTTGGGAGCTGACCTGAGATACCAGCTGTTTCCCAGCCCAAAGTTCACTCCGTGAATTCCGATCCTCGGCCACATCCACTTCGGCAATCGGCGTTCCAACAGGATGGTCGTCGCGACAACCTGGTGCAGAACACAGGTGAATGAGACTGTGTACAGGCGAGCGGCGGGGTTATTTACCTGTGTACAGGTGAGCAAGGGAGATATTTACCCGTGTACAGGCGAGCGAGGGCGATATTTACCCGTGTACAGGTGAGCGAGGGGGATACTTACCTGTGTACAAGCGAGCGAGAAGAATCTTTACCTGTGTACAGGTGAGCGAGGGGGATATTTACCCGTGTACAGGCGAGCCAGGGGAATATTTACCTGTGTACAGGTGAGCGAGGGGAATATTTACCCGTGTACAAGCGAGCCACGGGGATATTTACCCATGTACAGGTGAGCGAAGGGGATATTTACCTGTGTACAGGCAAGCGAGGCGGATATTTAATTGTGTACCGGCAAATGAGGGGGATATTTACCTGTGTACAGGCGAGCGAGGGGCATATTTACCTGTGTACAGGCGAACAAGGGGGATATTTACCTGTGACAGGCGAGCGAGGGGGATATTTACCCATGTACAGGTGAGCGAGGGGGATATATACCCGTGTACAGGCGAGCGTGGGGGATATTTACCCATGTACAGGTGAGCGAGGGGGATATATACCCGTGTACAGGCGAGCGTGGGGGATATTTATCCATGTACAGGCGAGCGAGGGGGATATTTATCCATGTACAGGTGAGCGATGGGCATATTTATCCATGTACAGGTGAGCGAGGGGGATATTTATCCATGTACAGGCGAGCGAGGGGGATATTTATCCATGTACAGGTGAGCGATGGGCATATTTATCCATGTACAGGTGAGCGAGGGGGATATTTATCCATGTACAGGTGAGCGAGGGGGATATTTATCCATGTACAGGCGAGCGAGGGGGATATTTATCCATGTACAGGCGAACGAGGGGGATATTTACCCGTGTACAGGCGAGCGAGGGGGATCTTTACCCGAGTACAGGCGAGCGAGGGGGATCTTTACCCGAGTACAGGCAAGCGAGGGGGCTATTTACCCGTGTACAGGCGAGCGAGCCGAATGCCTACCTGTGCCCGCCACAGCTGGTCCCTCTCGTGTGCCACACGCCAGTGGGTGTCGCCCATCATGGCGATCAGCAGGTTGACCATCAGGAGGAAGGCGAAGACCATGTAGGCCACGTACATGATCTTGATGATGGCCGGGGTGAACTTCTCATAGTTGATGGGGATGTCCAGCAATCCCAGGAAGAGCTGGAACATGGTGAAGAGGCACATGCTGAAGTCCCGGAAATGTGGCCACAACTCGGGCTCCAGGGTTTGGAAGGTGACGTAGAACGCTGTGGACAGGGGCAATTGGGATTCGAGGGGCAAGGAGAGGAAGCGAATGATGGGGCGGGGGTAAGAGGGAGCAAATGCCAAAGGAGGAGGGAACAGAGAGGGGCGGAGAGGCAGAGGAAGACATGAACTGGGAGAGAGAGGGAGGGTTAGAGGGGAGAGTGAGTGTAAGGGCAGAGGGAGGGAGGTCAAGGGAGGAGGAAGAGGGAGGAGTGCATGAGCAGGAGGGAGGAAGAGGAGCAGAGGGGTGGAGAGAAAGGGTGAGAGGGAGCGGCCAAGGGGAGAGAGAGGTTACAACAGAGGGGGAGAGGAAGAGAGAGAGAAGGTTGAGGGAGAGGGGAGGGAGAGAGAGAAAGAGAGGGGGAGACATCGAGGCATTAAACAGGATTGCAAAGGGCAGAGAGGGAAAGAGAGAGAGCGTGAGGGAGAGGGGGGATGAAGAGAGAGGGATAAGGAGACAGAGAGAGATAGAAACAGAGAGAGAGAATGAGAACGAGAGAGAAAGACAGAATGAGAGAGAGGGACAGAGAGAGGGATGGAGAGAGAGGGACAGAGAGAGAGGGACAGAGAGAGAGAGGGACAGAGAGAGAGAGGGACAGAGAGAGACAGAGAGAGAGGAACAGAGAGAGAGGGACAGAGAGAGAGGGACAGAGAGAGAGAGGGACAGAGAGAGAGAGGGACAGAGAGAGAGAGACAGAGAGAGAGAGAGGGACAGAGAGAGAGAGGGACAGAGAGAGAGAGGGACAGAGAGAGAGAGGGACAGAGAGAGATGGAAATAGAGAGAGGGACAGATAGAGAAAGGGACAGAGAGAGAAAGGGAAAGAGAGAGGCAGAGATAGAGAGAAAGAAAGAAACAGATGGAGAGAAACAGACAGAGAGGGAGAGAGTGAGACAGAGACAGAGAGATGGACAGAGGCAGAGAGAGAGAGAATGGGAAAGGTAGATAGAGAGGAGATGTAGTGGAGAGAGGGAGCAGAAGGGGGAAGGTAAGGGCAAAGTGAGAGAGGAGTGGGAAGAATAAAGGAGAAAGGGAGCGAGGGAGTGAGAAAGTGAGGGAGGATGGGGAGAAAGGGAGCGAGGGAGTGAGAAAGTGAGGGAGGATGGGGAGAAAGGGAGCGAGGAAGAGAGAGAGAGACAAACACATGGTCAGTCAACAATTCTCCTCCTTAAGGTGGAGACACTGCAAATCAAGAGAGAAATCTTTCATCATCATCACTTTCACACTCACCCCCACCTCCCTAACCCAGGGGTGAGTGGACAGGGATGGGGAGCAGGAACCCGGGCTGATTCACGCCCACCTCCCTAACCCAGGGGTGAGTGGACAGGGATGGGGAGCAGGAACCCGGGCTGATTCACCCCCCTCTCCCTAACCCAGGGGTGAGTGGACAGGGATCGGGAGCAGGAACCCGGGCTGATTCACCCCCCTCTCCCTAACCCAGGGGACAGTGGACAGGGATCAGGAGCAGGAACCCGGGCTGATTCACACCCCCCACTCCCTAACCCAGGGGACAGTGGACAGGGATGGGGAGCAGGAACCCGGGCTGATTCACCCCCCTCTCCCTAACCCAGGGGTGAGTGGACAGGGATGGGGAGCAGGAACCCGGGCTGATTCACCCCCACCTCCCTAACCCAGGGGTGAGTGGACAGGGATGGGGAGCAGGAACCCGGGCTGATTCACCCCCACCTCCCTAACCCAGGGGACAGTGGACAGGGATCGGGAGCAGGAACCCGGGCTGATACACCCAATCCTCCCCAAACCATGGGTGGGTGAATTGGGACAAACCTGCTGTGAATCCTAGAAGGACCATAAACATCAACCAGCAAAATCGTAACAAATCTCCCATAATCATCTACAGAAAATAAAAACAGGAAAAAAACAGAATAATTAAATCAGTGATCCTTACCCTGAATAAACAGTGACTCTGTACAGTTACACAGTGAGAGATCCTTACCCTGAATAAACAGTGACTCTGTACAGTTACACAGTGAGTGATCCTTACCCTGAATAAACAGTGACTCTGTACAGTTACACAGTGAGTGACCCTTACCCTGAATAAACAGTGACTCTGTACAGTTACACAGTGAGTGACCCTTACCCTGAATAAACAGTGACACTGTACAGTTACACAGTGAGTGATCCTTACCCTGAATAAACAGTGACTCTGTACAGTTACACAGTGAGTGATCCTTACCCTGAATAAACAGTGACTCTGTACAGTTACACAGTGAGTGATCCTTACCCTGAATAAACAGTGACTCTGTACAGTTACACAGTGAGTGATCCTTATCCTGAATAAACAGTGACTCTGTACAGTTACACAGTGAGTGATCCTTACCCTGAATAAACAGTGACTCTGTTCAGTTACACAGTGAGTGATCCTTACCCTGAATAAACAGTGACCCTGTTCAGTTACACAGTGAGTGATCCTTACCCTGAATAAACAGTGACTCTGTACAGTTACACAGTGAGTGATAATTACCCTGAATAAACAGTGACTCTGTACAGTTACACAGTGAGTGACCCTTACCCCGAATAAATAGTGACTCTGTACAGTTACACAGTGAGTGATAATTACCCTGAATAAACAGTGACACTGTACAGTTACACAGTGAGTGACCCTTACCCCGAATAAAAAGTGACTCTGTACAGTTACACAGTGAGTGATCATTACCCTGAATAAACAGTGACTCTGTACAGTTACACAGTGAGTGATCCTTACCCTGAATAAACAGTGACCCTGTTCAGTTACACAGTGAGTGATCCTTACCCTGAATAAACAGTGACCCTGTTCAGTTACACAGTGAGTGATCCTTACCCTGAATAAACAGTGACTCTGTACAGTTACACAGTGAGTGATCCTTATCCTGCTGAATAAACAGTGACTCTGTACAGTAACACTGAGTGATCCTTATCCTGCTGAATAAACAGTGACTCTGTACAGTTACACAGTGAGTGATCCTTACCCTGAATAAACAGTGACTCTGTACAGTTACACAGTGAGTGACCCTTACCCTGAATAAACAGTGACTCTGTACAGTTACACAGTGAGTGACCCTTACCCGGAATAAACAGTGACTCTGTACAGTTACACAGTGAGTGACCCTTACCCGGAATAAACAGTGACTCTGTACAGTTACACAGTGAGTGATCCTCACCCTGAATAAACAGTGACTCTGTACAGTTAAACAGTAAGTAATCCTTACCCTGAATAAACAGTGACTCTGTACAGTTACACAGTGAGTGTTTCTTACCCTGAATAAACAGTGACTCTGTACAGTTACACAGTGAGTGTTTCTTACCCTGAATAAACAGTGACTCTGTACAGTTACACAGTGAGTGATCATTACCCTGAATAAACAGTGACTCTGTACAGTTACACAGTGAGTGATTCTTACCCTGAATAAACAGTGACCCTGTTCAGTTACACAGTGAGTGATCCTTACCCTGAATAAACAGTGACCCTGTTCAGTTACACAGTGAGTGATCCTTACCCTGAATAAACAGTGACTCTGTACAGTTACACAGTAAGTGATCCTTATCCTGCTGAATAAACAGTGACTCTGTACAGTTACACTGAGTGATCCTTATCCTGCTGAATAAACAGTGACTCTGTACAGTTACACAGTGAGTGATCCTTACCCTGAATAAACAGTGACTCTGTACAGTTACACAGTGAGTGACCCTTACCCTGAATAAACAGTGACTCTGTACAGTAAAACAGCGAGTGATCCTTACCCTGAATAAACATTGACTCTGTACAGTTACACAGTGAGTGTTACTTACCCTGAATAAACAGTGACTCTGTACAGTTACACAGTGAGGGACCCTTACCCTGAATAAACAGTGACACTGTACAGTTACACAGTGAGTGTTTCTTACCCTGAATAAACAGTGACTCTGTACAGTTACACAGTGAGTGACCCTCACCCTGAATAAACAGTGACTCTGTACAGTTAAACAGTGAGTGATCCTTACCCTGAATAAACAGTGACTCTGTACAGTTACACAGTGAGTGACCCTTACCCTGAATAAATAGTGACTCTGTACAGTTACACAGTGAGTGACCCTTACCCTGAATAAACAGTAACTCTGTACAGTTACACAGTGAGGGATCTTTACCCTGAATAAACAGTGACACTGTACAGTTACACAGTGAGTGACCCTTATCCTGAATAAACAGTGACTCTGTAAAGTCACACAGTGTGTGATCATTTCCCTGAATAAACAGTGACTCTGTACAGTTACACAGTGAGTGACACTTACCCTGAATAAACAGTGACTCTGTACAGTTACACAGTAAGTGACCCTTATCCTGAATAAACAGTGACTCTGTACAGTTACACAGTGAGTGACCCTTATCCTGAATAGGCAGTGACTCTGTACAGTTACACAGTGAGTGACCCTTATCCTGCATACACAGTGAACCTGTACAGTTACACAGTGAGTGACCCTTATACTGAATAAAAAATGACTCTGTACAGTTACACAGTGGGTGATCCTTACCCTGAATAAACAGTGACTCTGTACAGTTACACAGTAAGTGACCCTTATCCTGAATAAACAGTGACTCTGTACAGTTACACAGTGAGTGTCCCTTATCCAGAATAGAGAGTGACTCTGTACAGTTACACAGTGAGTGACCCTTATCCTGAATAAACAGTGACTCTGTACAGTTACAAAGTGAGTGATCCTTACCCTGAATAAACAGTGACTCTGTACAGTAACACAGTGAGTGATTCTTACACTGAATAAACGGTGAATCTATACAGTTACACAGTGAGTGATCCTTACCCAGAATAAACAGTGACTCTCCACAGTTACACAGTGAGTGACCCTTACCGTGAATAAACAGTGATTCTGTACAGTTACACATTGAGTGACCCTTACCCTGAATAAACAGTGACTCTGTACAGTTACACAGTGAGTGATCCTTACCCTGAATAGCAGTGAATCTGTACAGTTACACAGTAAGTGATCCTTACCCTGAATAAACAGTGTCTCTGTACAGTTACACAGTGAGTGATCCTTACCCTGAATAAACAGTGACTCTGTACAGTTACACAGTGAGTGATCCTTACCCTGAATAAACAGTGACTCTGTACAGTTACACAGTGAGTGACACTTACCCTGAATAAACAGTGACTCTGTACAGTCACACAGTGAGTGATCCTTACCCTGAATAAACAGTGACTCTGTACAGTTACACAGTGAGTGATCCTTACCCTGAATAAACAGTGACTCTGTACAGTTACACAGTGAGTGATCCTTACCCTGAATAAACAGTGACTCTGTACAGTTACACAGTGAGTGATCCTTATCCTGAATAAACAGTGACTCTGTACAGTTACACAGTGAGTGATCCTTACCCTGAATAAACAGTGACTCTGTACAGTTACACAGTGAGTGATAATTACCCTGAATAAACAGTGACTCTGTACAGTTACACAGTGAGTGACCCTTACCCCGAATAAATAGTGACTCTGTACAGTTACACAGTGAGTGATAATTACCCTGAATAAACAGTGACACTGTACAGTTACACAGTGAGTGACCCTTACCCCGAATAAAAAGTGACTCTGTACAGTTACACAGTGAGTGATCATTACCCTGAATAAACAGTGACTCTGTACAGTTACACAGTGAGTGATCCTTACCCTGAATAAACAGTGACCCTGTTCAGTTACACAGTGAGTGATCCTTACCCTGAATAAACAGTGACCCTGTTCAGTTACACAGTGAGTGATCCTTACCCTGAATAAACAGTGACTCTGTACAGTTACACAGTGAGTGATCCTTATCCTGCTGAATAAACAGTGACTCTGTACAGTAACACTGAGTGATCCTTATCCTGCTGAATAAACAGTGACTCTGTACAGTTACACAGTGAGTGATCCTTACCCTGAAAAAACAGTGACTCTGTACAGTTACACAGTGAGTGACCCTTACCCTGAATAAACAGTGACTCTGTACAGTTACACAGTGAGTGACCCTTACCCGGAATAAAAAGTGACTCTGTACAGTTACACAGTGAGTGACCCTTACCCGGAATAAACAGTGACTCTGTACAGTTACACAGTGAGTGATCCTCACCCTGAATAAACAGTGACTCTGTACAGTTAAACAGTAAGTAATCCTTACCCTGAATAAACAGTGACTCTGTACAGTTACACAGTGAGTGTTTCTTACCCTGAATAAACAGTGACTCTGTACAGTTACACAGTGAGTGACCCTTACCCTGAATAAACAGTGACTCTGTACAGTTACACAGTGAGTGATCATTACCCTGAATAAACAGTGACTCTGTACAGTTACACAGTGAGTGATTCTTACCCTGAATAAACAGTGACCCTGTTCAGTTACACAGTGAGTGATCCTTACCCTGAATAAACAGTGACCCTGTTCAGTTACACAGTGAGTGATCCTTACCCTGAATAAACAGTGACTCTGTACAGTTACACAGTAAGTGATCCTTATCCTGCTGAATAAACAGTGACTCTGTACAGTTACACAGTGAGTGATCCTTACCCTGAATAAACAGTGACTCTGTACAGTTACACAGTGAGTGACCCTTACCCTGAATAAACAGTGACTCTGTACAGTTACACAGTGAGTGACCCTTACCCTGAATAAACAGTGACTCTGTACAGTTACACAGTGAGTGACCCTTACCCGGAATAAACAGTGACTCTGTACAGTTGCACAGTGAGTGACCCTTACCCGGAATAAACAGTGACTCTGTACAGTTACACAGTGAGTGATCCTCACCCTGAATAAACAGTGACTCTGTACAGTTAAACAGTAAGTAATCCTTACCCTGAATAAACAGTGACTCTGTACAGTTACACAGTGAGTGTTTCTTACCCTGAATAAACAGTGACTCTGTACAGTTACACAGTGAGTGACCCTTACCCTGAATAAACAGTGACTCTGTACAGTTACACAGTGAGTGATCATTACCCTGAATAAACAGTGACTCTGTACAGTTACACAGTGAGTGATTCTTACCCTGAATAAACAGTGACCCTGTTCAGTTACACAGTGAGTGATCCTTACCCTGAATAAACAGTGACCCTGTTCAGTTACACAGTGAGTGATCCTTACCCTGAATAAACAGTGACTCTGTACAGTTACACAGTAAGTGATCCTTATCCTGCTGAATAAACAGTGACTCTGTACAGTTACACTGAGTGATCCTTATCCTGCTGAATAAACAGTGACTCTGTACAGTTACACAGTGAGTGATCCTTACCCTGAATAAACAGTGACTCTGTACAGTTACACAGTGAGTGACCCTTACCCTGAATAAACAGTGACTCTGTACAGTTAAACAGCGAGTGATCCTTACCCTGAATAAACATTGACTCTGTACAGTTACACAGTGAGTGCTACTTACCCTGAATAAACAGTGACTCTGTACAGTTACACAGTGAGTGACCCTTACCCTGAATAAACAGTGACACTGTACAGTTACACAGTGAGTGTTTCTTACCCTGAATAAACAGTGACTCTGTACAGTTACACAGTGAGTGACCCTCACCCTGAATAAACAGTGACTCTGTACAGTTAAACAGTGAGTGATCCTTACCCTGAATAAACAGTAACTCTGTACAGTTACACAGTGAGTGACCCTTACCCTGAATAAATAGTGACTCTGTACAGTTACACAGTGAGTGACCCTTACCCTGAATAAACAGTAACTCTGTACAGTTACACAGTGAGGGATCTTTACCCTGAATAAACAGTGACACTGTACAGTTACACAGTGAGTGACCCTTATCCTGAATAAACAGTGACTCTGTAAAGTCACACAGTGTGTGATCATTTCCCTGAATAAACAGTGACTCTGTACAGTTACACAGTGAGTGACACTTACCCTGAATAAACAGTGACTCTGTACAGTTACACAGTAAGTGACCCTTATCCTGAATAAACAGTGACTCTGTACAGTTACACAGTGAGTGACCCTTATCCTGAATACACAGTGAACCTGTACAGTTACACAGTGAGTGACCCTTATACTGAATAAAAAATGACTCTGTACAGTTACACAGTGGGTGATCCTTACCCTGAATAAACAGTGACTCTGTACAGTTACACAGTAAGTGACCCTTATCCTGAATAAACAGTGACTCTGTACAGTTACACAGTGAGTGTCCCTTATCCAGAATAGAGAGTGACTCTGTACAGTTACACAGTGAGTGACCCTTATCCTGAATAAACAGTGACTCTGTACAGTTACACAGTGAGTGATCCTTACCCTGAATAAACAGTGACTCTGTACAGTAACACAGTGAGTGATTCTTACACTGAATAAACGGTGACTCTGTACAGTTACACAGTGAGTGATCCTTACCCAGAATAAACAGTGACTCTCCACAGTTACACAGTGAGTGACCCTTACCGTGAATAAACAGTGATTCTGTACAGTTACACATTGAGTGACCCTTACCCTGAATAAACAGTGACTCTGTACAGTTACACAGTGAGTGATCCTTACCCTGAATAGCAGTGACTCTGTACAGTTACACAGTAAGTGATCCTTACCCTGAATAAACAGTGTCTCTGTACAGTTACACAGTGAGTGACCCTCACCCAGAATAAACGGTGACTCTGTACAGTTACACAGTGAGTGATCCTTACCCTGAATAAACAGTGACTCTGTACAGTTACACAATGAGTGATCCTTACCCTGAATAAACACTGACTCTGTACAGATACACAGTGAGTGATCATTACCCTGAATAAACAGTGACTCTGTACAGTCACACAGTGAGTGATCCTTACCCTGAATAAACAGTGACTCTGTACAGTTACACAGTGAGTGACCCTTACCCTGAATAAACAGTGACTTTGTACAGTTACACAGTGAGTGACCCTTACCCTGAATAAACAGTGACTCTGTACAGTTACACAGTGAGTGATCATTACCCTGAATAAACAGTGACTCTGTACAGTTACACAGTGAGTGATTCTTACCCTGAATAAACAGTGACCCTGTTCAGTTACACAGTGAGTGATCCTTACCCTGAATAAACAGTGACCCTGTTCAGTTACACAGTGAGTGATCCTTACCCTGAATAAACAGTGACTCTGTACAGTTACACAGTGAGTGATCCTTATCCTGCTGAATAAACAGTGACTCTGTACAGTAACACTGAGTGATCCTTATCCTGCTGAATAAACAGTGACTCTGTACAGTTACACAGTGAGTGATCCTTACCCTGAATAAACAGTGACTCTGTACAGTTACACAGTGAGTGACCCTTACCATGAATAAACAGTGACTCTGTACAGTTACACAGTGAGTGATCATTACCCTGAATAAACAGTGACTCTGTACAGTTACACAGTGAGTGACCCTTACCCTGAATAAACAGTGACCCTGTTCAGTTACACAGTGAGTGATCCTTACCCTGAATAAACAGTGACCCTGTTCAGTTACACAGTGAGTGATCCTTACCCTGAATAAACAGTGACTCTGTACAGTTACACAGTGAGTGTTCCTTACCCTGAATAGACAGTGACTCTGTACAGTTACACAGTGAGTGACCCTTACCCTGAATAAACAGTGACTCTGTACAGTTAAACAGTGAGTGATCCTTACCCTGAATAAACATTGACTCTGTACAGTTACACAGTGAGTGACCCTTACCCTGAATAAACATTGACTCTGTACAGTTACACAGTGAGGGACCCTTACCCTGAATAAACAGTGACACTGTACAGTTACACTGAGTTATCATTATCCTGCTGAATAAACAGTGACTCTGTACAGTTACACAGTTAGTGATCCTTACCCTGAATAAACAGTGACTCTGTACAGTTACACAGTGAGTGACCCTTACCCTGAATAAACAGTGACTCTGTACAGTTACACAGTGAATGACCGTTACCCTGAATAAACAGTGAATCTGTAAAGTTACACAGTGAGTGATCCTTACAATGAATAAACACTGACTCTGTACAGTTACACAGTGAGTGACCCTTACCTTGAATAAACAGTGACTCTGTACAGTTACACAGTGAGTGATCCTTACCCTGAATAAACAGTGACTCTGTACAGTTACACAGTGAGTGATCCTTACCCTTAATAAACAGTGACTCTGTACAGTTACACAGTGAGTGATCCTTACCCTGAATAAACAGTGACACTGTACAGTTACAAAGTGAGTGATCCTTACCCTGAATAAACAGTGACTCTGTACAGTTACACAGTGAGTGACCCATACCCTGAATAAACATTGACTCTGTACAGTTACACAGTGTGTGATCCTTACCCTGAATAAACAGTGACTCTGTACAGTTACACAGTGAGTGATCCTTACCCTGAATAAACAGTGACCCAGTACAGTTACACAGTGAGTGATCCTTACCCTGAATAAACAGTGACACTGTACAGTTACAAAGTGAGTGATTCTTACCCTGAATAAACAGTGACTCTGTACAGTTACACAGTGAGTGATCATTACCCTGAATAAACAGTGACTCTGTACAGTTACAAAGTGAGTGACCCTTACCCTGAATAAAGAGTGTCTCTGTACAATTACACAGTGAGTTATCCTTACCCTGAATAAACAGTGACTCTGTACAGTTACACAGTGAGTGATCCTTACCCTGAATAAACAGTGACTCTGTACATTTACACAGTGAGTAATCCTTACCCTGAATAAACAGTGACTCTGTACAGTTACACAGTGAGTGATCCTTACCTGAATAAACAGTGACTCTGTACAGTTACACAGTGAGTGATCATTACCCTGAATAAACAGTGACTCTGTACAGTTACAAAGTGAGTGACCCTTACCCTGAATAAAGAGTGTCTCTGTACAATTACACAGTGAGTTATCCTTACCCTGAATAAACAGTGACTCTGTACAGTTACACAGTGAGTGATCCTTACCCTGAATAAACAGTGACTCTGTACATTTACACAGTGAGTAATCCTTACCCTGAATAAACAGTGACTCTGTACAGTTACACAGTAAGTGACCCTTATCCTGAATAAACAGTGACTCTGTACAGTTACACAGTGAGTGACCCTTATCCTGAATAGGCAGTGACTCTGTACAGTTACACAGTGAGTGACCCTTATCCTGAATACACAGTGAACCTGTACAGTTACACAGTGAGTGACCCTTATACTGAATAAAAAATGACTCTGTACAGTTACACAGTGGGTGATCCTTACCCTGAATAAACAGTGACTCTGTACAGTTACACAGTAAGTGACCCTTATCCTGAATAAACAGTGACTCTGTACAGTTACACAGTGAGTGTCCCTTATCCAGAATAGAGAGTGACTCTGTACAGTTACACAGTGAGTGACCCTTATCCTGAATAAACAGTGACTCTGTACAGTTACACAGTGAGTGATCCTTACCCTGAATAAACAGTGACTCTGTACAGTAACACAGTGAGTGATTCTTACACTGAATAAACGGTGACTCTGTACAGTTACACAGTGAGTGATCCTTACCCAGAATAAACAGTGACTCTCCACAGTTACACAGTGAGTGACCCTTACCGTGAATAAACAGTGATTCTGTACAGTTACACATTGAGTGACCCTTACCCTGAATAAACAGTGACTCTGTACAGTTACACAGTCAGTGATCCTTACCCTGAATAGCAGTGACTCTGTACAGTTACACAGTAAGTGATCCTTACCCTGAATAAACAGTGTCTCTGTACAGTTACACAGTGAGTGACCCTCACCCAGAATAAACGGTGACTCTGTACAGTTACACAGTGAGTGATCCTTACCCTGAATAAACAGTGACTCTGTACAGTTACACAGTGAGTGATCCTTACCCTGAATAAACACTGACTCTGTACAGATACACAGTGAGTGATCATTACCCTGAATAAACAGTGACTCTGTACAGTCACACAGTGAGTGATCCTTACCCTGAATAAACAGTGACTCTGTACAGTTACACAGTGAGTGACCCTTACCCTGAATAAACAGTGACTCTGTACAGTTACACAGTGAGTGACCCTTACCCTGAATAAACAGTGACTCTGTACAGTTACACAGTGAGTGATCATTACCCTGAATAAACAGTGACTCTGTACAGTTACACAGTGAGTGATTCTTACCCTGAATAAACAGTGACCCTGTTCAGTTACACAGTGAGTGATCCTTACCCTGAATAAACAGTGACCCTGTTCAGTTACACAGTGAGTGATCCTTACCCTGAATAAACAGTGACTCTGTACAGTTACACAGTGAGTGATCCTTATCCTGCTGAATAAACAGTGACTCTGTACAGTTACACTGAGTGATCCTTATCCTGCTGAATAAACAGTGACTCTGTACAGTTACACAGTGAGTGATCCTTACCCTGAATAAACAGTGACTCTGTACAGTTACACAGTGAGTGACCCTTACCCTGAATAAACAGTGACTCTGTGCAGTTAAACAGCGAATGATCCTTACCCTGAATAAACATTGACTCTGTACAGTTACACAGTGAGTGTTACTTACCCTGAATAAACAGTGACTCTGTACAGTCACACAGTGAGTGATCCTTACCCTGAATAAACAGTGACTCTGTACAGTTACACAGTGAGTGACCCTTACCCTGAATAAACAGTGACCCTGTTCAGTTACACAGTGAGTGATCCTTACCCTGATTAAACAGTGACCCTGTTCAGTTACACAGTGAGTGATCCTTACCCTGAATAAACAGTGACTCTGTACAGTTACACAGTGAGTGTTCCTTACCCTGAATAGACAGTGACTCTGTACAGTTACACAGTGAGTGACCCTTACCCTGAATAACCAGTGACTCTGTACAGTTAAACAGTGAGTGATCCTTACCCTGAATAAACATTGACTCTGTACAGTTACACAGTGAGTGTTACTTACCCTGAATAAACAGTGACATTGTACAGTTACACTGAGTTATCATTATCCTGCTGAATAAACAGTGACTCTGTACAGTTACACAGTTAGTGATCCTTACCCTTAATAAACAGTGACTCTGTACAGTTACACAGTGAGTGACCCTTACCCTGAATAAACAGTGACTCTGTACAGTTACACAGTGAATGACCGTTACCCTGAATAAACAGTGAATCTGTAAAGTTACACAGTGAGTGATCCTTACAATGAATAAACAGTGACTCTGTACAGTTACACAGTGAGTGACCCTTACCTTGAATAAACAGTGACTCTGTACAGTTACACAGTGAGTGATCCTTACCCTGAATAAACAGTGACTCTGTACAATTACACAGTGAGTGATCCTTACCCTTAATAAACAGTGACTCTGTACAGTTACACAGTGAGTGATCCTTACCCTGAATAAACAGTGACACTGTACAGTTACAAAGTGAGTGATCCTTACCCTGAATAAACAGTGACTCTGTACAGTTACACAGTGAGTGACCCATACCCTGAATAAACATTGACTCTGTACAGTTACACAGTGTGTGATCCTTACCCTGAATAAACAGTGACTCTGTACAGTTACACAGTGAGTGATCCTTACCCTGAATAAACAGTGACCCAGTACAGTTACACAGTGAGTGATCCTTACCCTGAATAAACAGTGACTCTACAGTTACACAGTGAGTGATTCTTACCCTGAATAAACAGTGACTCTGTACAGTTACACAGTGAGTGATCATTACCCTGAATAAACAGTGACTCTGTACAGTTACAAAGTGAGTGACCCTTACCCTGAATAAAGAGTGTCTCTGCACAATTACACAGTGAGTTATCCTTACCCTGAATAAACAGTGACTCTGTACAGTTACACAGTGAGTGATCCTTACCCTGAATAAACAGTGACTCTGTACATTTACACAGTGAGTAATCCTTACCCTGAATAAACAGTGACTCTGTACAGTTACACAGTGAGTGATCCTTACCTGAATAAACAGTGACTCTGTACAGTTACACAGTGAGTGATCATTACCCTGAATAAACAGTGACTCTGTACAGTTACAAAGTGAGTGACCCTTACCCTGAATAAAGAGTGTCTCTGTACAATTACACCGTGAGTTATCCTTACCCTGAATAAACAGTGACTCTGTACAGTTACACAGTGAGTGATCCTTACCCTGATTAAACAGTGACTCTGTACATTTACACAGTGAGTAATCCTTACCCTGAATAAACAGTGACTCTGTACAGTTACACAGTGAGTGATCCTTACCTGAATAAACAGTGACTCTGTACAGAGACACAGTGAGTGATCCTTACCCTGAATAAACAGTGTCTCCGTACAGTTGCACAGTGAGTGACCCTTACCCTGAATAAACAGTGACTCTGTACAGTTACACAGTGAGTGATCCTTACCCTGAATAAACAGTGTCTCCGTACAGTTGCACAGTGAGTGACCCTTACCCTGAATAAACAGTGACTCTGTACAGTTACACAGTGAGTGACCCTTACCCTGAATAAACAGTGACTCTGTACAGTTACACAGTGAGTGATCCTTACCCTGAATAAACACTGACTCTGTACAGTTACACAGTGAGTGACCCTTACCCTGAATAAACAGTGACTCTGTACAGTTACACAGTGAGTGATCCTTAACCTGAATAAACAGTGACTATGTACGGTTACACAGTGAGTGACCCTTACCCTGAATAAACAGTGACTCTGTACAGTTACACAGTGAGTGATCCTTACCCTGAATAAACAGTGACTCTGTACATTACACAGTGAGTGATCCTTACCCTGAATAAACAGTGACTCTGTACAGTTACACAGTGAGTGACCCTTACCCTGAATAAACAGTGACTCTGTACATTACACAGTGAGTGACCCTTACCCTGAATAAACAGTGACTCTGTACAGTTACACAGTGAGTGACCCTTACCCTGAATAAACAGTGACTCTGTACAGTTACACAGTGAGTGACCTTTACCCTGAATAAACAGTGACTCTGTACAGTTACACAGTGAGTGATCCTTACCCTGAATAAACAGTGACTCTGTACAGTTACACAGTGAGTGATCCTTACCCTGAATAAACAGTGACTCTGTACAGTTACACAGTGAGTGACCCATACCCTGAATAAACATTGACTCTGTACAATTACACAGTGTGTGATCCTTACCCTGAATAAACAGTGACTCTGTACAGTTACACAGTGAGTGATCCTTACCCTGAATAAACAGTGACTCTGTACAGTTACACAGTCAGTGACCCTTACCCTGAATAAACAGTGACTCTGTACAGTTACACAGTGAGTGACCTTTACCCTGAATAAACAGTGACTCTGTACAGTTACACAGTGAGTGATCCTTACCCTGAATAAACACTGACTCTGTACAGTTACACAGTGAGTGACCCTTACCCTGAATAAACAGTGACTCTGTACAGTTACACAGTGCGTGATCCTTACCCTGAATAAACAGTGACTCTGTACAGTTACACAGTGAGTGATCCTTACCCTGAATAAACAGTGACTCTGTACAGTTACACAGTGAGTGACCCATACCCTGAATAAACATTGACTCTGTACAGTTACACAGTGTGTGATCCTTACCCTGAATAAACAGTGACTCTGTACAGTTACACAGTGAGTGATCCTTACCCTGAATAAACAGTGACCCAGTACAGTTACACAGTGAGTGATCCTTACCCTGAATAAACAGTGACTCTACAGTTACACAGTGAGTGATTCTTACCCTGAATAAACAGTGACTCTGTACAGTTACACAGTGAGTGATCATTACCCTGAATAAACAGTGACTCTGTACAGTTACAAAGTGAGTGACCCTTACCCTGAATAAACAGTGACTCTGTACAGTTACACAGTGAGTGATCCTTACCCTGAATAAACACTGACTCTGTACAGTTACACAGTGAGTGACCCTTACCCTGAATAAACAGTGACTCTGTACAGTTACACAGTGAGTGATCCTTACCCTGAATAAACAGTGACTCTGTACAGTTACACAGTGAGTGACCCATACCCTGAATAAACATTGACTCTGTACAGTTACACAGTGTGTGATCCTTACCCTGAATAAACAGTGACTCTGTACAGTTACACAGTGAGTGATCCTTACCCTGAATAAACAGTGACTCTGTACAGTTACACAGTCAGTGACCCTTACCCTGAATAAACAGTGACTCTGTACAGTTACACAGTGAGTGACCTTTACCCTGAATAAACAGTGACTCTGTACAGTTACACAGTGAGTGATCCTTACCCTGAATAAACAGTGACTCTGTACAGTTACACAGTGAGTGATCCTTACCCTGAATAAACAGTGACTCTGTACAGTTACACAGTGAGTGATCCTTACCCTGAATAAACAGTGACTCTGTACAGTTACACAGTGAGTGACCCTTACCCTGAATAAACAGTGACTCTGTACAGTTACACAGTGAGTTACCCTTACCCTGAATAAACAGTGACTCTGTACAGTTACACAGTGAGTGATCCTTACCCTGAATAAACAGTGACTCTGTACAGTTACACAGTGAGTGACCCATACCCTGAATAAACATTGACTCTGTACAGTTACACAGTGTGTGATCCTTACCCTGAATAAACATTGACTCTGTACAGTTACACAGTGAGTGATCCTTACCCTGAATAAACAGTGACCCAGTACAGTTACACAGTGAGTGATCCTTACCCTGAATAAACAGTGACTCTACAGTTACACAGTGAGTGATTCTTACCCTGAATAAACAGTGACTCTGTACAGTTGCACAGTGAGTGATCATTACCCTGAATAAACAGTGACTCTGTACAGTTACAAAGTGAGTGACCCTTACCCTGAATAAACAGTGACTCTGTACAGTTACACAGTAAGTGATCCTTACCCTGAATAAACACTGACTCTGTACAGTTACACAGTGAGTGACCCTTACCCTGAATAAACAGTGACTCTGTACGGTTACACAGTGAGTGATCCTTTCCCTGAATAAACAGTGACTCTGTACAGTTACACAGTGAGTGACCCTTACCCTGAATAATGAGTGTCTCTGTACAATTACACAGTGAGTTATCCTTACCCTGAATAAACAGTGACTCTGTACAGTTACACAGTGAGTGATCCTTACCCTGAATAAACAGTGACTCTGTACATTTACACAGTGAGTAATCCTTACCCTGAATAAACAGTGACTCTGTACAGTTACACAGTGAGTGATCCTTACCTGAATAAACAGTGACTCTGTACAGTTACACAGTGGGTGATCCTTACCCTGAATAAACAGTGACTCTCTACAGTTACACAGTGAGTGATCCTTACCTGAATAAACAGTGACTCTGTACAGAGACACAGTGGGTGATCCTTACCCTGAATAAACAGTGACTCTGTACAGTTACACAGTGAGTGGCCCTTATCCTGAATAAACAGTGACTCTGTACAGTTACAGTGAGTGACCCTTACCCTGAATAAACAGTGTCTCTGTACAGTTACACAGTGAGTGATCCTTACCCTGAATAAACAGTGACTCTGTACAGTTACACAGTGAGTGATCCTTACCATGAATAAACAGTGACTCTATACAGTAACAGAGTGAGTGACACTTACCCTGAATAAACAGTGACTCTGTACAGTTTCACAGTGAGTGACCGTTACCCTGAATAAACAGTGACTCTCTACAGTTACACAGTGAGTGATCCTTACCTGAATAAACAGTGACTCTGTACAGAGACACAGTGGGTGATCCTTACCCTGAATAAACAGTGACTCTGTACAGTTACACAGTGAGTGGCCCTTATCCTGAATAAACAGTGACTCTGTACAGTTACAGTGAGTGACCCTTACCCTGAATAAACAGTGTCTCTGTACAGTTACACAGTGAGTGATCCTTACCCTGAATAAACAGTGACTCTGTACAGTTACACAGTGAGTGATCCTTACCATGAATAAACAGTGACTCTATACAGTAACAGAGTGAGTGACACTTACCCTGAATAAACAGTGACTCTGTACAGTTTCACAGTGAGTGACCGTTACCCTGAATAAACAGTGACTCTGTACAATTATACAGTGAGTGACCCATCCTCCAGGTATACACAAGTCTCCAGTCCCTCACACTCCGCTCCAGGGATACACGAGTCTCCAGTCCCTCACACCCCGCTCTTCCCCAGCCCGTGGTTCTGAGCTCACCTTCTGGATCATGATGGTGAAGGGTCCGAGCATTGCGAAGCCTCGTGCGAAATACATGACGTTGCACCATCCGAGCACCAGGGCCAGAGACATGGCGATCGCCTCTCCCTCCGAACTGGTCAGGCGCAGCAGCAGGATTAGCAGCACCAGGCAGGCGTAGCTGATTCTGGGGGAGAGAGGGAGTGTGAGGAGGGATAGGGAGGCTGAGGAAGAAGAGGTAGGGAGATTGTGTGAGAGAGAGAGAGACGGAAGCGCACAGAGAGAGGGAGACAAAGAGAGACAGAGCGAGAGAGAGAGGGAGACAGAGAGAGGGAGGGAGATACAGTGAGTGAGAGAGAGAGACAGAGAGATCTAGACAGGGCGAGAGAGAGAGATGAGCGAGAGAGAAACAGAGAGAGATAGAAAGAGGGAGAGAGAGAGACAAAGAGAGAGAGAGACAGAAAGAGAGACAGAGTGAGATAGAGAGAAGGAGACAGGGAAACAGAGCGAGAGAGAGAGACAGAGAGAGAGAGACAATGAGAGTGAGACAGAGAGAGATAGAGAGGGAGAGAGAGAGGCAGAGGTGGAGAATGAGAGGGAGAGACAGAGATGGAGAGAGGGAGGGAGAGGGAGAGATGGAGAAAGAAGGAGAGACAGAGAGAGAGAGAAAATGAGAGAGAGAAACAGAGAGAGATAGACAGGGAGAGAGAGGGAGAGAGAGGGACAGAGAGATGGAGCGAGAGTGAGAGACGGAGGGAGAGTGAGAGACAGAGAGAGAGTGAGAGACGGAGAGAGAGTGAGAGACGGAGAGAGAGTGAGAGACGGAGAGAGAGAGACGGAGAGAGAGTGAGAGACGGAGAGAGAGTGAGAGACGGAGAGTGAGTGAGAGACGGAGAGAGAGAGAGAGAGACGGAGAGAGAGTGAGAAATGGAGAGAGAGTGAGAGACGGAGAGAGAGTGAGAGACGGAGAGAGAGTGAGAGACGGAGAGAGCGTGAGAGACGGAGAGAGAGTGAGAGACGGAGAGAGAGTGAGAGACGGAGAGAGCGTGAGAGAAGGAGAGAGAGTGAGAGACGGAGAGAGAGTGAGAG
Organism: Cetorhinus maximus; assembly: GCF_964194155.1. Lineage (NCBI taxonomy): Eukaryota > Metazoa > Chordata > Chondrichthyes > Lamniformes > Cetorhinidae > Cetorhinus > Cetorhinus maximus. Next base: position 25,214 of record NW_027598768.1, read on the forward strand.
ACAGAGAGAGAGTGAGAGACGGAGAGAGCGTGAGAGACGGAGAGAGCGTGAGAGACGGAGAGAGAGTGAGAGACAGAGAGAGAGTGAGAGACGGAGAGAGAGTGAGAGACGGAGAGTGAGTGAGAGACGGAGAGAGAGAGAGAGAGACGGAGAGAGAGTGAGAAATGGAGAGAGAGTGAGAGACGGAGAGAGAGTGAGAGACGGAGAGAGAGTGAGAGACGGAGAGAGCGTGAGAGACGGAGAGAGAGTGAGAGACGGAGAGAGAGTGAGAGACGGAGAGAGCGTGAGAGAAGGAGAGAGAGTGAGAGACGGAGAGAGAGTGAGAGACAGAGAGAGAGTGAGAGACGGAGAGAGCGTGAGAGAAGGAGAGAGAGTGAGAGACGGAGAGAGAGTGAGAGACAGAGAGAGAGTGAGAGACGGAGAGAGCGTGAGAGAAGGAGAGAGCGTGAGAGACGGAGAGAGAGTGAGAGACAGAGAGAGAGTGAGAGACGGAGAGAGAGTGAGAGATGGAGAGGGAGAGTGAGGGACGGAGAGAGAGTGAGAGACGGAGAGAGAGAGACGGAGAGAGAGTGAGAGACAGAGAGAGAGTGAGAGACGGAGAGAGAGTGAGAGATGGAGAGGGAGAGTGAGAGATGGAGAGAGGGTGAGAGACGGAGAGAGAGGGAGAGAAGGAGAGAGAGAGTGAGAGAAGGAGAGAGACTGAGAGAAGGAGAGAGAGTGAGAGATGGACAGAGAGGGAGAGACGGAGAGAGAGAGTGAGAGAAGGAGAGAGACTGAGAGAAGGAGAGATCGCTCTCTCTCAAAACTCGAGTCACTCACATGATGATGTGAAACGGGCCTCCAAGAACAGTCTTGCCAAAGTATCTCTGTGCCCCATATCGCAGGATGTCCGGGATCTGGAAAAGAGGGAACGGGGAGAGGAGACAACACAATTCATCTTAATTCAGCATTAGAGAGAGGGGTTACTGAGTGAGTGTGTGAGGGAGCTGGGGGGAGAGGGGTTACTGAGTGACAGTGTGAGGGAGCAGGATTAACATCAGTAGAGATACAGTCAGTAACACAGGGCGCTGGGAGGAGAGGGGTTACTGAGTGACAGTGTGATGGAGCTGGATTAACATCAGTAGAGATACAGTCAGTAACACAGGCTGTAACTCAATCCTGGATCGGTTTACCTCTAACAGTAAGATGATAATTGCTCCCACCACACTGATGATCTCTCCGACCAATCTAACTCTGTCTTCCTCTTTGATATAAGCTTCCTGTCACCAAGCACAAGGATGTGATTAAGGTTAAGGTTCGATTGACACACGGTGCAGTGATCAAGACTATCTCACACTAACACCTTCATCAACACCCACACACACATTCTCTCTCTCACACACAAACAGTCTCTCTCTCTCTCACACACACTCTCTCTCTCCCACACAAACACAGTCTCTCTGTTTCACACACACACAATCTCTCTCTATCTCACACACACACAGTCTCTCTTAAAAACACATAAATGGTCTCTCTTTTTCACACATACACACAATCTCTCTCTGTCTCTCACACACACACACACACACACAGTCTCTCTCAAACACACACAAATGGTCTATCTTTTTCACACATACACACAGTCTCTCTCTCTCTCACACACACAGTCTCTCTCTCACACACACACACAATCTATCTCTCTCACACACACACTCTCTCTCTCACACACACACACAATCTATCTCTCTCACACACACACATGCACACAGTCTCTCTCTCTCACACACACAGTCTCTCTCTCACACACACACACACACAATCTCTCTCACACACACACACAATCTCTCTCACACACACACCGTCTCTCTTAAAAACACGTAAATGGTCTCTCTTTTTCACACATACACACAATCTCTCTCTGTCTCACACACACACACACACACAGTCTCAAACACACACAAATGGTCTATCTTTTTCACACACACACACAGTCTCTCTCTCACACACACACACAATCTCTCTCTCACACACACACACAATCTCTCGCACACACACACAGTCTCGCTCTCTCACACACACACACACACAGTCTCTCTCACACACACAATCTCTCGCACACACACACAGTCTCTCTCTCTCTCACACACACACACACAGTCTCTCTCACACACGCACACACTCTCTCTCTCACACACACACACACACACAGTCTCTCTCACACACGCACACACTCTCTCTCTCACACACACACACTCTCTCTCTCACACACACAGTATCTCTCTCTCTCTCACACACACACACACACAGTCTCTCTCACACACGCACACACTCTCTCTCTCACACACACACACACAGTATCTCTCTCTCTCTCACACACACACACACAGTCTCTCTCACACACGCACACACTCTCTCTCACACACACACACTCTCTCTCTCGCACACACACACACACCCTCTCTCTCTCTCACACACACAATCTCTCTCTCACACACACACACAGTCTCTCTCTCACACACACACACACCCAGTCTCTCTCTCACACACACACACAGTCTCTCTCTCACACACACACACAGTCTCTCTCTCACACACACACACAGTCTCTCTCTCTCACAAACACACACAGTCTCTCTCACACACACACACGCACACACAGTCTCTCTCACACACACACACCGTTTCTCTCACACAGTCATTCACATGTATGCACACCCACTCACCCAAAATCGTGCACGTGCACACACCCACTCACCCTCTCGTGAACACACACACTCGCCCTCACACACACACACTCGCCCTCACACACACACACTCCCCCACACACACACTCACTCTCCTGCACACATACACCCAATCATCTTCTCACACAATCTCGTGCACAAACGCACACATTCACCCACTCACCCCCAAACACACTCACGTGCACACACATACCCACTCACCCACATACTATCTTGCATACACACACCCATTCACACACATACACACACCCTCTCGCCCACTCACGCCCAATCACAGACACATACACACACACATTCACACACACACACTCTCCCTCACTCACAGACACACACACACATTCACACACACACACACACACACACTCGCGCCCACTCACAGACACACACACGCACTCATACACACACACACACACTCGCGCCCACTCACAGACACACACACACATTCACACACACACACACACACTCGCGCCCACTCACAGACACACACACACATTCACACACACACACACACACTCGCGCCCACTCACAGACACATACACACACACATTCACACACACACACTCTCCCTCACTCACAGACACACACACACATTCACACACACACACACACACACTCGCGCCCACTCACAGACACACACACGCACTCATACACACGCACACACCAGCTCACACACAAATACATCTCCAGCCTATACCTGGAGGTTTCTCTGGATGAAGATGGTGGTGTCCCTGGGATCGGTGACATTTCGATCTCGGGGTTTAAGAGGACGATGGGCACAGCACAGGGTGAAAGTGATGATGTAAAGTAAGTAAAGAAAGCTCAGGATCCGGAAGTAATATTTCCCGTATTTATTCCATTTCAGGCTGATCAGCTGCTTCAGAGGAGGAAGGTCAAGGATGCGAAGAGCCTAAAAATGAGGGATTCAGTCAGAAAAAGCAGAAAAAACCTGGGACAATCATTCCCCAAGGAACAGAGAGGAAGAACAAATTAACAATGTACCCAGATACAGAATCCAACTCCCAAAGGAACCAAACCCCACTGTACACAATCCCAATAACCTTCCCGTTCACTCCCACTGTACACAATCCCAATCCCAAACCCCTTCCCGTTCACTCCCACCGTACACAATCCCAATCCCAAACCCCTTCCCGTTCACTCCCACTGTCCACAATCCCAATCCCCTTCCCGTTCACTCCCACTGTACACAATCCCAATCCCAAACCACTTCCCGTTCACTCCCACTGTACACAATCCCAATGGACCCAAACCCATTCCCATTCACTCCCACTGTACACAATCCCAATGGACCCAAACCCATTCCCGTTCACTCCCATTGTGCACAATCCCAATCCCAAAGCACTTCCCGTTCACTCCCACTGTGCACAATCCCAATCCCAAAGCACTTCCCGTTCACTCCCACTGTCCACAATCCCAATCCCAAAGCACTTCCCGTTCACTCCCACTGTACACAATCCCAATCCCAAAGCACTTCCCGTTCACTCCCACTGTACACAATCCCAATGGACCCAAACCCCTTCCCGTTCACTCCCACCGTACACAATCCCAATGGACCCAAACCCCTTCCCGTTCACTCCCACTGTGCACAATCCCAATGGATCCCAAACCCCTTCCCGTTCACTCCCACCGTACACAATCCCAATGGACCCAAACCCCTTCCCGTTCACTCCCACTGTGCACAATCCCAGTGGACCCAAACCCCTTCCCGTTCACTCCCACTGTACACAATCCCAATGGACCCAAACCCCTTCCCGTTCACTCCCACTGTCCACAATCCCAGTGGACCCAAACCCCTTCCCGTTCACTCCCACTGTCCACAATCCCAGTGGACCCAAACCCCTTCCTGTTCACTCCCACTGTACACAATCCCAATGGACCCAAACCCCTTCCCGTTCACTCCCACTGTCCACAATCCCAGTGGACCCAAACCCCTTCCCGTTCACTCCCACTGTCCACAATCCCAGTGGACCCAAACCCCTTCCCGTTCACTCCCACTGTCCACAATCCCAGTGGACCCAAACCCCTTCCCGTTCACTCCCACTGTACACAATCTATATCCCAAACCCCTTCCCGTTCACTCCCACTGTCCACAATCCCAACCCCAATCCCCTTCCCGTTCACTCCCACTGTCCACAATCCCAGTGGATCCAAACCCCTTCCCGTTCACTCCCACTGTACCCAATCCCAGTGGATGGCTGTGTTCTCTGGGATTTGGGGATATGGGAGGTGGGGAGATTCCCTGATTCTGGTTTTGTGACCTTACCTCATTTTTTTTACTGGCCAGGACCAGTTCCAGGACCGAGTAATCCTCTCTCCAGGAGTCGATCTCCGAGAGGTTGTACAAACAGCTGGAGATGGGGCCGAATGTCCATTGGATTAACCGTCGCTTGTTCATCAGGTGCTGGAACATCTGGAGAATAATTCATTCCAAACAGCCTCAGATCATTCAGACACCCAAAACCGCCCAACCTCCCTGTCCTTTCACCTTTCACCTTGACACTCACCTTGCCCTTTCACCCTCACCCCGACCCTTCACCCTCAGCCCAACCCTTCACCCTCACCCCGACCCTTCACCCTCAGCCCGACCCTTCACCCTCAGCCCGACCCTTCACCCTCAGCCCAACCCTTCACCCTCAGCCTGACCCTTCACCCTCAGCCTGACCCTTCACCCTCAGCCCGACCCTTCACCCTCAGCCCGACCCTTCACCCTCAGCCCGACCCTTCACCCTCACCCTGACCCTTCACCCTCAGCCTGACCCTTCACCCTCACCCCGACCCTTCACCCTCACCCCGACCCTTCACCCTCAGCCCAACCCTTCACCCTCAGCCTGACCCTTCACCCTCAGCCTGACCCTTCACCCTCACCCCGACCCTTCACCCTCAGCCCAACCCTTCACCCTCAGCCTGACCCTTCACCCTCAGCCTGACCCTTCACCCTCAGCCCGACCCTTCACCCTCAGCCCGACCCTTCACCCTCAGCCCGACCCTTCACCCTCACCCTGACCCTTCACCCTCAGCCTGACCCTTCATCCTCGCCCCGACCCTTCACCCTCGTCCTGCCCCTGCCCCTTCACCCTCAGCCCGACCCTTCACCCTCACCCTGACCCTTCACCCTCAGCCTGACCCTTCATCCTCGCCCCGACCCTTCACCCTCGTCCTGCCCCTGCCCCTTCACCCTCAGCCCGACCCTTCACCCTCACCCTGACCCTTCACCCTCAGCCTGACCCTTCACCCTCGCCCCGACCCTTCACCCTCGCCCCGACCCTTCACCCTTGCTCCGAACCTTTACTCTCGCCCCGACCCTTCACCCTCGCCCTGCCCCTGCCCCTTCACCCTCAGCCCGACCTTCACCCTCGCCCCAACCCTTCACCCTCGCCCTGACACTTCACCCTCGCCCCGACCCCTCACCCTCACCCTGACCTTGCACCCTCACCCTTTGCCCTCACCCGACCCTTAGCCCTCATCCCGACCCTTCACCCTCACACTTCGCCCTCACCCCGACATTTTGCCCTCATCCTGACCTTTCACCCTCACTCTGACCCTTCGCCCTCACCCTGATCCTTCACCCTCGACCCTCACCCTCACCCTTAACCCTAACCCTTCACTCTGCCACTTGATTCTCACCCTGACCCTTCACCCTGCCCTTTCACCCTCATCGTGACCCTTCACCCTTACCCTGCACTCCCACCCTCACCCTTCACCTTGACACTGACCCTTCACCCTCCACCTTGACCCTGAGATAGGGAAAGATGGGAAATTAATTGTGTCTCTAAACCACAGATACACAAACTGACACATCACCCAATGTCCCACTCACACTCACTCACACTCACACTCACACTCACACTCACACTCACACTCACACTCACACTCACACTCACACTCACACTCACACTCACACTCACACTCACACTCACACTCACTCACACTCACACTCACACTCACACTCACACTCACACTCACACTCACTCACACTCACACTCACACTCACACTCACACTCACACTCATTCTCTCTCACTCACACTCACACTCACACTCACACTCATTCTCTCTCACTCACACTCACACTCACACTCACACTCACACTCACACTCATTCTCTCTCACTCACACTCACACTCACACTCACACTCACACTCACACTCACACTCATTCTCTCTCACTCACACTCACACTCATACTCACACTCACACTCACACTCACACTCACACTCACACTCACACTCACACTCACACTCACACTCACACTCACACTCATTCTCTCTCACTCACACTCACACTCATACTCACACTCATTCTCTCTCACACTCACTCACACTCACACTCACACTCACACTCACACTCACACTCATTCTCTCTCACTCACACTCACACTCACACTCACACTCACACTCATTCTCTCTCACTCACACTCTCACACTCACACTCACACTCATTCTCTCTCACACACACTCACACTCACACTCATTCTCTCTCACACACACTCACACTCACACTCACACTCACACTCACACTCACACTCACACTCACACTCACACTCACACTCACTCACACTCACACTCACACTCACAATCACACTCTCACTCTCACTCTCACTCACACTCACACTCATTCTCTCTCACTCACACACTCACACTCACACTCACACTCACACTCACACTCACACTCACACTCACACTCACACTCACACTCACACTCACACTCACACTCTCACTCTCACTCTCACTCACACTCACACTCATTCTCTCTCACTCACACTCACACTCACACTCACACTCACACTCACACTCTCACTCTCACTCTCACTCTCACTCTCTCTCTCTCTCTCACTCTCACACTCACACTCACTCTCACACTCTCACACTCTCTCACTCACACTCTCTCTCACTCACACTCTCTCACTCACACTCTCTCACTCACACTCTCTCACTCACACTCTCTCTCACTCACACTAACACTCTCACACACTCACACACTCTCACACTCTCACACTCTCACACTCTCACACTCTCACACTCACACTCTCTCACTCACACTCTCTCTCACTCTCTCACACACACACTCTCACACTCACACTCTCTCACTCACACTCTCTCTCACTCTCTCACACACACACTCTCACACTCTCACACTCTCACACTCTCACTCACACTCTCTCTCACTCTCTCACACACTCTCTCTCACTCTCTCACACACACACTCTCACACTCTCACACTCTCACACTCTCACACTCTCACTCACACTCTCTCTCACTCTCTCACACACTCTCTCTCACTCTCTCACACACACACTCTCACACTCTCACACTCTCACACTCTCACACTCTCACACTCTCACATTCTCACACTCACACACTCACACACTCACACACTCACACTCACACTCTCACACTCTCACACTCTCACACTCACACTCTCTCACTCACACTCTCTCTCACTCTCTCACACACTCTCTCTCACTCTCTCACACACACACTCTCACACTCTCACACACTCACACTCTCACTCACACTCTCTCACACTCTCTCTCACTCTCACACTCTCACACTCTCACACACTCACACACTCACACTCTCACACTCTCACACTCTCACACTCTCACACTCTCACACTCTCACACTCTCACACTCTCACACTCACACACTCACACACTCACACACTCACACACTCACACACACACTCACACACACTCACACTCTCACACTCTCACACTCTCACACTCTCACACTCTCACACTCACACACTCACACACTCACACACACACACACACTCACACTCACACTCACACACTCACTCACTCACACTCACTCACACACACTCACACTCACACACACTCACACACACACACTCACACTCTCACACTCACTCACACACACACACACACACACACACTCACTCACTCACACACACACACACACTCACACTCACACACACACTCACTCACACACTCACACACACACACACACACACACACTCACACTCACACATTCTCACACACACATATTCTCACACACACTCACACAGACACAGTCTCACACACACTCTCAAGCTCACACACTCTCTCTCACACACACACTTACATGCACAATCACACACGCACTCTCTCACACGCACTCTCTCACACGCACTCTCTCACACGCACTCTCTCACACGCACTCTCTCACACACAAACTCACACAGACACACTCACAATCTCTCACACACACAATCTCACACACACTCTCACACACACTCTCACACACACATATTCTTGCACACACTCTCACACACACACACACTCACACATACACACACAAACACACACACAAACACACATTGGTGCACCCCCACACTCAGTCCCCCACATGCAGATGCTCCCACATGCACATGGTCCCATATGCACCCACACATACACGCACACACTCACACTCACACATTCACTCTCACACACACACTCACTCTCACATTCTCACACACACACTCACACATTCACACTCTCTCTCACACACTCACTCTCACACTCACTCTCACACTCACTCACACGCACTCTCTCACACACACTCTCTCACACAGACAGACACACTCACACAGACACACACACACACATTCTCACCCTCTCACACGCACAATCTCACACACGCTCACACACACATATTCTCACACGCACACTCTCACACACTCACTCTCACATACTCACTCTCACATACTCACTCTCACACACACTTACATGCACAATCACACACACACTCTCACACACGCACTCTCTCACATGCACTCTCTCACACGCACTCTCTCACACGCACTCACACAGACACACTCACACTCACAATCTCACACACACACAATCTCACTCTCACACAATCTCTCACACACTCTCACACTCTCACACTCTCACACAGACACACCTCTCACACACACTCACACACACTCACACACACACACACACATATTCTCACACACACTCTCACACAGACACATTCACACACACACTCTCACACACACACTCACTCTCACACACACACACACTCACTCTCACACACACACACTTACACACACAACCACACACACACTCTCACACACACACTCTCTCACCCGCACTCTCACACTCTCACACAGACACACTCTCACACACACTCTCACACTCACATTCTCACACACACATTCTCACATACTCTCAAATACACAATCACACACACACACTCTCACACACACATCCCACACAAACTCTCACATACTCACTCACACAATCACTCACACTCTCACACACACACACCCCACACACACATTCACACACTCACTCTCACACACACAATCACACACACATTCTCACACACACACTCTCACACACATACACCCCACACACATTCACACACTCACTCTCACACACACAATCACACACACATTCTCACACACACACTCTCACACACATACACCCCACACACATTCACACAAATCCCACACACACTTTCACATACACACATCCCACACACACTCCCACACACACATTCCACACACACACTCCCACACACACTCCCACACACACTCCCACACACACTCCCACACACACATCCCACACACACACTCCACACACACACTCCACACACACACTCCCACACACACTCCCACACACACTCCCAAACACACTCCCACACATACTCCCACACACACTCCCACACACACACTCCACACACACACTCCCACACACACTCCCACACACACTCCCCTACACACTCACACACACACTCCCACACACACTCCCACACACACACTCCCCTACACACTCCACACACACACTCCCACACACACTCCACACACAGGACTCAGAACACCACCAACACACACACACAGAGACAGTCTCAAACACACACACAGACAGTCTCACACACACGCACACACACACAAACAGTCACAAACACACACACAGACAGTCACACACATACACACTCACACACAGACAGTCTCTCTCTCTCTCTCACACACACACACACAGACAGTCTCACACACACACACACACACACACAGTCTCACACACACACACACAAACACTCACAGACAGTCTCACACACACACACACACACACAAACACACACAGAAAGTCTCACAGACATACACACACAAGCACACACACAGAATCACACACACACACAAACACACACAGACACTCTCGCACACTCACACACACACACACAGTCTCACACACACATACACACACAAACACACACACAGAATCACACACACACACACACAGTCTCACACGCACGCACACACACACACACACAGCCTCACACACACACACACAGACAGTCTCACACACATACACATACAGTCTCACACACACACACACACACCCACACAGAAAGTCTCACACACATATATACACACACACACACACAGACAGTCTTATACACACATACACGCACAGACAGTCTCAAACACACATACACACACACACGGACAGTCTCGCACACACACACAGACAGTCTCTCTCTCTCTCTCACACACACACACACACACACACACAGACAGTCATACACACACACATGTACAGACATTATCTCTCTCTTACACACACACACAAACAGTCTCTCTCTCTCTCTCTCTCTCTCACACACACACAGACAGTCTCACACACACACACAGACAGTCTCACACACACACTCAGACAGTCATACACACACACACACGTACAGACATTATCTCTCTCTTACACACACACACAAACAGTCTCTCTCTCTCTCTCTCTCACACACACACACACACACAGACAGTCTCACACACACACACAGACAGTCTCAAACACAGACTCAGACAGTCTTACACACACACACACAGACAGTCTCACGCACACACAGACAGTCTCTCACACACACACAAACATACACAGACAGTCTCACACACACACACACACACACACAGTCTCTCACACACACACATACACACACAGACAGTCTCAAATACACACACACACAAAAACACACAGACAGTCACACACACACACACAGACAGTCTCACACACACACACAGACAGTCACTCACACACACACACACACACA
>NW_027598769.1:0-36979 GCF_964194155.1 Cetorhinus maximus
ACTTGTATGCCAAAACCTTAAAATTCATTTCTACATTTTCAAAAGTGACTCCACTACATTCCCTGCATCATCTATCTGATGCCACCTGGAAGATTCTCCTTAGTTGTTAGCCTTCCCCTAACTCATTGAATCTTGTTGCTGAAGACAGTCATACAATGTGTGATAGAGACATGGCACCAAAGTAGTCTTCCCAACCGTAAGGGAACAGATTGAGGAGCTGCTGCGAAGGTACTATTTTAGCCTTGAGAGATGACAATTAAGAAGGGGACCTTAAGAAGACATTGATGTGCAGATACCAATGGGTGTACATATACACTAGTAATAGCAGTATTCCTGTAAGCAGCATGCAACTACAGGCTTCCAAACACTTCTCAGTCTCCAAACCCATTTCATGTAGGATTCTTATAGCTGACAACAAAGAGAAAATATTGTTCATTCAACTAGTGTATATTTGGGTTCATGCTCATACGAACATACAAATTAGGAGCAGGAGTAGGCTATTCAGCCCCTCAAACCTGCTCCCTCATTTGATAATAAATCATGGCTGAACTGATTGTGCCCTTAACTCTACTTTCCTGTCCAGCCCCATAACCTTTGACTCCCTTGTTAATCAAGAACCTATCTAACTCAACCTTAAAAATATTAAATGGCCCTGCCTCCATTGCTCTCTGAGGGAGAGACTTCCACATACTAACAACCCTCTGAGAGAATAAATTTCTCCTCATCTCCATTTTAAATGAGAGACCGCTTATTTTTAAACTGTGTCCCCTAGTCCTAGTCACTTCCACAAGGGGAAATATCATCTCAGCATCCACCCTGTCAAGTCCTAAGGAAAAAGGTCAGAGCTCTAACTCAGTATGCTATCCAGCGGGTCTCCTCATCTTAATTTTCCTCTGCTGGTCCTCAAGATAAGTTTGATTATCAGCAACCGACTCATGTTGGATGAAATCTATTCTGCTTCCTGAAAACAAAACATGCAAAAATAAGAAACAAATGGCAATAAACAATTTAGGAAAAACTCCAAGAAATAGTTCTCCAAATCCCTAAGGAAATCACACAAATGTCAAAAATTACTCAGCATAGACTGAGGGTAGAACTTTTAACACCATTCAGCAAGGAAGACAGATTGAAGACTCTCTCATCTTTCACCCGCAGTAAAGTGAAGGCAGAGCAATAAAAAATTTTATACTGACTTGATTAGGCAACTATAAATCTATATTTAAACCATCCCTTACACACCTAGATGGATGCAGATGTAATTTTAATTTGTCAATTTTTAACATTATCTTTGTATTAAGCTATGACCTCTTGGGCCCCCACGCAGGATTTGATGTACTTTACATTACTGACAGATCTAGCAGCTATTCTGTTGGGATTTTAAAAAAATCATTATGACATTGATTCTACTCTAATTGGTTGCTGATGTGCAATGTCCATGTACTTTCACCAGCTCTCTTCCCATGAATGTTTCATTTTCAGGAGACATTTAAAATGTTGTGATTGTCTCCCACACACCGTATGTCTACTTGGCTTGTGTTTGTGGGTGTTTGTTCCAAAGATTCACCTACAATGTTTTGCAATTTCTTGGCGCCAGCAATGTTCAAAGAATCTTTTCAAAAACGACATCTTTACTAACCTTGCGTTGTTTTTCCACTGATAATCAATGTTTTTTAGCTTCCGTTCTGGGTAGTGAGTAGGCAGCGTTAATAGGACACGCACCTACTAATATCATTGGCCCAAATTCCTAGGATTTTGTACTCTTGTCTCAATGGGACAATATATCACAGATAGATCCATTAAAATAACAGGCCTAGGATTTTCACTGTCGCAATTATGAGTTTATGGGCAGGGTTTTTACCTCATCGGGCGTGCAAGGCGGGTGGGCCCGGGAGCGGCTGCAAAACCGACCACTGCCTGCGATCAGGCCCTGACCGCGATTTCATGCTGGCTGGTAAATTAACGGCCAGCCAGCATGAAAGGCACACTCAAAGCCTCAGCGCTGCCGGAGTGGGTATAGGAGGAGTGCGAGCGCTGAAGTGTGCGCATGCGCGGGGGTGCACTCAGTGAAAGCCCCCTGAAGGCACAGAGCTGCCTCAGAGAGCTGAAGAGTTTTTAGCATTGCAAATAAAGAATTGAAAAATAAGGCAAACATGTCCCCTCATGTGACTCTGGCCAACACTTTCCCTCCCGTCGGTGGGGAAGAGCGGGAGTGGGCGCCGGCGGGCGGGCCTCCGATCGGTGCCCCCAGTTGGGGGCGCGCAGCCATTTTAAGTGGGTGGGCCAATGAAGGCCCGCCCAGTGTGATAGTCACCAGGATGTGCAGGCGGGGGAGGGGGATTCCCTCAGCCTGGAGTGCGCTCTTTCGTGCATGCGCGTGAAAGAGTGCACAGATCTCCCTGAGGCAAAGTGCTGCCTCAGGGAGATCGGCTCCGATGTAAAACTTGAAATAAAGCGGTTTGAAAAATTTCCCTGCCATGTCCCCTCATGTGACTCTGTCACATGAGTTGGGACATGTCCCTAACTTTTATTGAAACCTTTCGTATAAAATTTAAAGACCCTCATGAAACCTCATCCCACCCGTGGATGGGGTTTCATGCCTTTTCTGAGACACGTCTGGGAAACCCGTACTGGGTCCATCATTCGCATTAATTGTTTTTTTAATGGCCTTAATAGGCCGTTGACAGTTTGGTGGGCGCGCAGCCGATTTGGCTGCCCGCCCACTGAACTGACAATCTAAATGATGTGGGGTGGCGGCGAGACGCACACCCGACGTATCCCTGTGTCATCTTACCCGTTGGAAAGCGGGCCCTGCTCCCACTCGTCCACCGGAAAAACCCGCCCTCTGTCACATGAGCAGCGACATGTTAGAAATGAGCTTTAAAAGTTTTGATTATTTTTAAATCGTGGTCGAAGCCTCATCCCGCCCATGCATGAGGTTTCGCAAAAAATACAAAGGCCGCTTGGCCTATTCGACCCCTCTCCCCGCCAACCGTAAGATTGGACGGGCAGGGAAAAATTCAATTAAATGAATTAATTAATGGGCTTAACAGCCCTCTTAATTGTCGGTGGGTGTGCTGCTGACTCCAGCGCGTGCCCGCCAACCGAAATATCACGCGAGTGCACGATGACGTCGGGACGCTCGCCCGACTGTGTCGCGAGCTATTTCACGCTTGTGCGTGTCGGGTGCGCACCCACACGCCGAGCTGAAAATCCTGGCCTGTAAGATTATTATGTTTTAGGATTGTATCTTTTAGTTTCAAATCTTTGTATATTTTGTTGCTTTAAATGTAGGGAAGGTGAAAGGGGATCATGTGACCTGTGCTGGAGTTTGCTGATAGTAAGCCTGGGTGATTTAATTGTTAGAGATCAAAGGGACTCAGATTGTTTATTGAGAGCAAGGTGCAAAGTATTTACGCTTGGAGGCAATGACTGCAGTCGCTGAGTATACCATGAATAGATCCTGGGTTTCCCAAAGTCTCAGCGGTGTTATAGGTATTAAGTTGTAAATAATGATGCTGTAAGCTATCCATTTACTTCTAAGATGAAAGGGAGTTGAGATCAAAGATAACTAATTAACATTGCTACTTAGATACAAAGCTAATGTGTTTCCCGTTACAATGGGGAAGAGGGTAGATGAAGTCTTTTTGAAATTCGGTTACAGGTTTTCATATAAACCCAGGAATATCGCAGCCAGATAGCAATTACAGGTTTGTGTTATGTGATCCATGGCCAACTGAGAGGTAGATTGAAGGAGGTAGAATCAACCAGGCCTGCACCATAAGCAGAAAAAGTGCTGACTCTCTTATTTACCACACAGAATGCAGGTGAGAGCTCACACTCAGATTGAAGACCAAGTTCGTGAGGAGTTAAAGGAGGCTGGAGGATTTTCCGAGCTTGGAGTTAGTGGAAGAAAGCTACAGTGTAACCCTCACAGTCTGGGATTAGAAGTTACCCATCTGAGCAAGTGAAAAGGATGCAACCTATTAGAATCTGGGAGTTACTGTGAACTGTTTGCTGTAAGAACTGTAATCTCATGGAGAGTGATAGGTAAAATGGGACCATTTATTTCTATAGTTTAAAGTGTAAGTTGCCTACAAAGAGAAAGTAATGTCTCGTCAATAGTGTCTTTTTAGTCATTTGCTACAGTAAAAGTTTTAAAATGTGAAGTCTTGATGTGTTATTCTTTCTGCTATTAACTGGAAGTTCAAATTTCTCTTTAAAAGTTATCGATCTCTGCGGAGCTCATGACACTGTTCGGAAAAGATGATGGAATTTTAAGTACAAATTACATTCAGTGTAGACCGGCCACCCCCCCCCCCCCACCCCGCACAACCCCCTCCCAACTGGGGGAAAATTCTTCCCATTGTGCTAGAAGTTTACCACGCCCACAAAACTAACCACACCCAGAGATCGAATTAACCACTGTTGGGAGTTTGCCCTAATAGCGCCTTTTCGCAGGGTTTTGGAAAGCCTCCAAAAATTAAGCTTTTTTGTAGATGCAAGAACATTAACAGAGAATTTTTAAAAATTTACTAAATAAACTGACTGTTGTGCAGCAACATAACTAGAATGGCTCTCTATGTTTTTTTAAATTAATTTACAGTTACTTAAAATTAAGCTACCCACAGGTAATAAACTAGACACACTGATTAAAATGTTGACCCATTTTTAGCTGTAGTAATCAAACTGCACCAGATTACCACTTTTAAATAGGGCAAGGAATATTTTTCAAACTAAAGAATGTTTTTGTAAAAAAATTACATTCTAAAGCACTGAGTGTTTGTGTTGGCTTATGGCAGATTTTACAGTTGGCACTATGCAAATAGGTTTGAGTGGAGCCTTGAGAAAATAAAATTCTTCTCAAAGCTATGCAATTTTGACTGCAATTTGAACATGGAATGCTGATTGCGCTCAAAGTGGATACTCTACCCCCAATGTTAATCCTGCGACCCACATGGCCATTGAACGTGGATAGTGAATGTTTGGGACATTTAGAAAGGCTCAAAATGACACATGGGGGAGGATTGAACTAGCACGAGTTTCACCAAGGTGCAAAGTGATGAATTGCCCTGCAACTCCTCCCAACATGTCTCCTTTATATGGGAGGCACAGGCAGATCATATTCTGTTCCTCCCCCATGTCATTCAGAAATACAGCTCACACCTGCTCCAGCTCAGGGAATTTTCAGGCCTGAATTTCTATCAGAAGTTGATTTTGCTTAGTTGCATCACATTTGAGTAGGTATATTGCTAGGTTAATAATATCACTTTTGACATTAGCAACTTGTGCATGGAGTTTGGCAAGTTGGCTCTGTTTCATTTGGCATGTATTTTATTTTTAACATTAGCTCAAATACTAGTGCTACAGACAGAGAGGAGAGACAAACAGGAACCCCCAATTCCCTTCCCTTACTTTCCATAATCAGTGTACATTTTTTCTTAGAAAGGAAGGTGTGTGCTTCTCAGCCCCTGAGTGTGTGGTCGATTTTTGAATAATCAGCAGCCAGCGTCCGTGTGTTTAAATAAAGATAATTATTTATTCTCACCTTCACTTCGAAACTCTAAAGCTACATCAATCACTCTCTCTCACACACATGTACACACACACACACACACAAACACACACACACTCGAGAAAAATTATCGGTAAAGAGGATAGTACACTTTAGTAAACAAAAGAATAGTTCTTAGTTCACATGTTTGGTTCATCGTAGGAAAAGCAGTCATTGCGGGCCCTTTGAAGAAGGCATTTTCACTCCCAGAGAGTAGTCTAGGTGGTTTTAATAGCTGGAGTCATATCAGGATAATTGCAGGATTCCCTTGAAGAGATTGGTGTTCAGATGGTCACAAAGTGAGTCAGTTGTATTTTCCTTACCAGGAAATCAGGTTTTTGTACAGTTGGGCTTGGAATAGGATGCAGGCTAGAAGTCTTTTAGGATGTAGCAGTCTCAAGGTTTAGAAAGGCATGGGTCTACCGTCTGTTCATGCTGCTGATGAACTGCCGCTGGTGTCCTGTGTAGACTAACCAGTTTCTCTCTGGTTCTCGGGATAAAATAAGTTGTGATCTGAAGTCAGTTTCAGTCATGATCAACTGCTATTGGGTCCAGCCAGAATGGTTTGTAAGTCCAACCCATTGCTACACAATGGGAAATAGATGACGGCCATTCACACCTACTTGTGATTAACTGGTTTCTGAAGTTCTCTTTTGTTAAATATCAAGCTCAGAGATGGTGGGTCTAGGAGCCTATAGATTGTGAGTTTCAGGTCAATCACAAACAATAACAGGTATAAACCCCACAAATGTGTTTTGTCTTGGTATGTCCATTCAAGGAGGAGGCCCCCACCCATAGTTATTCAATCAGGAAATTTCCAGAGACTTGAGGCAGAAATTGCAAAGTCACCTGACCTTTGACAGCCATCTTAGCCACCTGTTAATGTACACTTTTTGAAAAGCAAGTTAGTTCTGGAAGATTCCAAATCGATCACACTCTGTGTTTTAAAGTTCTGGATAGGACATGCCTTCACTGGGCATGACGCTAATCTGATTTTATAAAAAGGCATTCAAAGCTTGCCAGTTCTCTTATTTTTCCAAGTCCTGCCTCTGTGCTGTGTAAGATATCATTGGGGTTTGAATGTCATCATCAGACACCAACCTTTGAATCTCAGTGAGGCCCTCACCTGCCTAGAACCTGTTAAAATAGTGGGGGGCACATGTTCGGTGTGTATCCAATGAATACCATGCTATCTATATTTCAGCCTATGGATGCCCTGCTTTCATCGGGCATGGGGGAGAGAGGTGCTAAAATCAGGCATTTGATTTTGTTTTTAATACTCACTATTATTTCTTCAGGAACAATATATTGGCCTTTCAGGAAGTTCAACCTATTTTCACCAGGATGAAACCAGGGCTAAAAGAGATGTGTTAAGAGGACAGGTTGCACAGACTAGGTTTATATTCCTTTGAGTAAAGAAGATTAAGAAGTGATCTAATTGAGGTGTTTAAGAGAGGAACAATAATTCCTCTGCTGGAGGAGACCAGAAGCAACGGCTTAACCTTAATATTAGATCCAGTCCATTCAGAAGTGGCATCAGGGAGCATTGCTTCACACAGGGCAATGGAAATCTACAAATCTTGGCCCAAAAGGCTGCTGAGGTGCAAACAATTGAAAATTTCTAAACTGACACTGTTAGGTAAGGTGTTACAGGATAAAGAATTAAGACAGGTAGATGGAGTTAAGATACAGATCAGCCACAGTCTAACTGAATTGCAGAACAGGCTGAATAGCATCCTCGAGTTCCTATGTTATTACTTCCATTGTTTAGCCTGAAACATTTTGAAAACCAATTTAGAAAAGAAAATAGATGCTGGAATATTCATATGTAATTTTGGCTTCGAGCACACGACTCTGCTTTTTACAGTTTTCTCCATGAGCACAGGAAACACATTGGCTATGTATGCTGATGCTGTCCACTTGGACATGATATTTCAATCGAAATTATTTTCATAAAAATGCTTTCCTTCTCTTCCACACCACCCACGGAAAAGTCAGTGTTTGTTTTATGGAAATGAGGATGATTCATAGGGCAGGTGTTCAACAGAGCATCTCTGCTCATCAAGAAGGATTATAATAGGTTACAGCAGCAGATTCATTAGAGCAGGAAAGCAAGATCATTTGATTCAAAGAGAAACTCGGCAAAGCAGAATACATTCCAATTAGTGTCATCATAATCCACCATCCTTAATGTTAACACAGATTGGTTAATCACAATTATGATAATTGAAAAGATTTGCAATGAACTGAAAATGTATTTCTTATAAAATATTAGTGCACTATGCAGTATGTTGACACTGAATGTTTTGTCTAAGGTTCTAAACCATTGTATGCTACATAACACTTTTATAACAAGTTCAATTTTGTGATAAGCGACATCCCTTTTAATACAAGACTGGCATATTCCTATATCATGAGCTATCTATTTTCTGTCAAACTAGTGTGAAGAATGTTGATTATTCTCTTCCAATTTGCCATGAAAACAAAGGCATATGTAGCACACATGTGAAAAAGAATCCTGCCTAAGGTTAGAAGCTATTCACTGCCCTCTTGTGATCCTGTTATTTATCAATGTGAACATGTGAACTGATGCATAATACTTATAATGTATTTACCTTTGCATATTGTGGCTCGTAGGTCTGGGGGATTCATTTTCTATTGTGCGATTATGAATGTTGCAAAGTTCAGGGTCAGATTTCCCCTTTGGGAACATTGTAGGAGGACGCATTTGAAATCACTTGTCTCTATCACAGCAGGCTGCATTTCAAAATTGTATTTTTTTCCCTCTATAGTTGATCGGCAGTCATTACTGAGGAAATTCTGTCATGTCTGGCAGCATTGTGCATCGAGGCACTGTCTTCCACTTTGATGGTGACTGCATGAAGATCTTGTGTAGGAATTGGAGTCCATGAGAAATGTCCTGCTTCTCTGTCTTGGCTATGAGGTTTCCAAGGTTTGTGAGCAGAGATGAAAGTCATGAAGTGACTGACACCTCGGCTCAAAACGATTCACCATTGTAAGGCGGAGACAAGTTGTCCTGAGGCCCCAATGGGCCAATAACCTGCTCACAGATGCCCAATTTGGGTTCTGCCATGACCCACAGTTCCAGACATCATTACAGCCTTTGTCCAAAAATGGACAAAATAACTAAATTCCAGAGATGAGATGAGGGTGATTGCTCTTGATATGAAGACAGCATTTAAACAAGTGTGGCATCAAGAATCTCTGGCAAAATTGAAGTAAATGGGGATTGCAGGAAAGCTCTCCACTGCCTGGAGTTGTACCTAGCACAAATAAAGGTGTTCCCCAAAGTCATGTCCTAGGTCCAACCATCTTCAGCTGCTTCATCAAAAGGTCAAATGTAGGAATGGTTGCTGATGATTACACTGCCATTCATACCTCCTCAGATAATGAAACATTATTTTTCTACAAGCAGCAAGACTTGGACGAACACTCAGACTTGGGCTGATGAGTAACAAGTAACATTTTTTTTATTTATTCGTTCATGGGATGCGGGTGTCATTGACTAGGCCAGCATTTATTGCCCATCCCTAATTATCCTTGTTCAGAGGGCATTTTAAGAGCCAACCACATTTCTGTGGGTCTGGAGTCACATGTAGGCCAAACCAGGTAAGGACAGCAGATTTCCTTCCCTAAAGGGGATTAGTGAACCAGATGGGTTTTTACAGCAATCAGCAATGGTTTCGTGGTCATCATCAGAACTTCAATTCTAGATTTTTATTGAATTCAAATTTCACCATCTGCCATGGTGGGATTCGAACCTGGGTCCCCAGGGCATTTCCCTGGGTCTCTAGAATACCAGTCCAGTGACAATACCACTATGCCCACACCTCCCCAATTTGCACCACACAAGTGCCAGGCAATGACCATCTCCAACAAGAGAGAATCTAACCATCTCCCTTTGACATTCAACAGCCTTGCCCTCACCAAATCTTCCTCCATCAACATCTTGGGTGATGCCATTGACCAGAAACTTAACAGGACCTGTTGTATAAATGCTGTGGCTACAAGAGCAGGTCAGAGGCTAGGAATTCTGCAGTGACTAACTCATCTCCTGGCTCCCCAAAGTCCTTCCACAAAGTCACAAATCAGGAATGTGATGGAATATTCTCCACTTGCCCAGGTGAATGTAGCTCCAACAACACTCAAGAAGCTCGGCACCATTCAGGACAAGGCAGTCCACTTGAGTATATGTCACCGTTCTTTCATAATCACTGAATCAAAATCCTGGAACTCCATCCCTAACACCACTGTGGGAGTACATTCACCACATAAGCTACAGCAGTTCAAGAAAACAGCTTACCACCATCTCCTTAATGGCAATCAGGAATGAACAATAGATGCTGGCCTTGCCAATGACATCCAGCTCACATGAATGAATTAATTAAAAAAAGAAGACAAGGAGGGTGAAATTTGTTTGGGTCACAACACTTCTAGCACTGCCGGAGGTAGCGTTGTCTGAATGAATTCCTCCCCCGAAGTTTTCTTTTACTAAGGAAATAATTTATCCCCTTCAGTTTAGAGCCTTCAGGAGACTTCAAAGTGATGGACACCAGGCTTCAATTGGCACTAGTTCTGCTCAGGCCTTTAGGAGCTTAAAGAGAAGAATCTCCTGAGGAACTCTGCAGATATGTCCATTTGAGATGGACGGATGGTGAAGATCCTCCCATGTTTTCGCTAAATCTGATCTCTAAGGAAATTCCCTATTTCAGTCACATCAGTGTCATAGTACTGCGTTGTAACCAGAATTGGAAATAGGAGTAAAATTGGTTGACAGCTAAATGTTATTTCCATGTTTACAAAGAAAATTAATCAGTGAGATGTCAGGCTTCAGTAAATATCTGCTGCTACGACGCACAATCAACAGTAAAAACAAACTTGTTTTGGCTTTAGTTTAAGTTTGCCAATTTGCTGTCATAATACATGATTGATTTTTTTTAAATGCTTAGTTGAATATCACCTATAATTATTGTTTTAACTTTTTGGTTGTAACTAAGGTTCATACAAGCATGTTAATTCATCATCCTGCTTCATGTCATGAATAGCATTGCATATAATATATGATCAGTTTGATAGGCTACACTAATATGAAGCAGAGATATAAATTATACACAACAATCCTGAGATGACAGAACTTCCAGACATTTCATGGGACTAGACTAGAATCATCCATCTGCCACAAAATGCCAATGTGACTAGATGTTCCACACACACAAGTCATGAGGCAAGCTGGCAGTGTTAAGGAGAAAATGAAAGGAATTAAAGGAATGTGGAATATGGTGCCCCTCTCCCCTCAAAAAAATATGCATTATATCAGAGAGAAGCATTGAGTTTCCTAAGTTTCATGTAACATTTTAATGACTGCAACTGTTAATGTTCTACGTAGAACCTGACACGCATGGGATAGCTGCTAAAAATTATTACCAGTGATAGTTAGTTCAGCATTAACCAAGGCAGGATTTTTTTTTTTATTCTTTCATGGGATCTGGGCATTGCTGGCTAGGCCAGCATTTATTACCCATCCCTAATTGCCTTTGAGAAGATGGTGGTGAGCCGCCTTCTTGAACCGCTGTGTAAATATATGTTGGCTCTATAAGGTGAAAAATTGCACCAGTGACATTAGGGTAAGCTTACAGCATGTAGGGCATTTTTTTTTGGCTTTTGGTAATTTTATCACCACTTATTACCAATTGAAAAATAGCATCTCAGTGAGTCAGGGCACGTTGGTGGTATTACAGGTATGCTGTGCTTTCTGACATGAGTTTAATACAATAGCAAGTATTAAATGAGAGGAAATAAGAAAAAAAAAGGCTAGTTCAATCTATTATTGGGAGCAGATCACATTAACTTTAACTGATCTGTAATTTTCCAATAACTTAAAATCTTTGCACCACTGGTACTATAAATTACAATTCAGTCAGGTATAATACTGCACACAGTGTTAAGCCAGAGCTGTACATTGATTTTTTTAAAATGACAGCATTTTCAATAAGAAATTACTTCTTATATCTTGGTGATGCATTATATTTCATCATGAAACAATACAGTTGGTACTTCCTGGCATGCTTTGTTATTCAATAACAATGCTGAATCACATTGTTCATAATTTGCAAGATTTCTGTGAGCTAAAAATTTATTTGGCCCTGGAGCTCTGTAGAGGTTCTCCCAGTCTCTTACTGTAACTTCAATGGGAGAGCAATAGAATCCCTCTGCAGCAGGGCCTATGTTTCGACAGCATGCGCTAAGGAACCTTGGTCAAGCCTGTTGCAAAAGAGAGCAGCATCTTTTTCAAATGGTCATTCAACAAGCATGATATTTGACAGTGGGCACTTACATGCTGTTCAAAGAGTCAAAGGATTACAGCTCAGTCGGTAACACCCTTGCCGCTGAGACAGAAGATTGTGTTTCAAGTCACACTCCAGAGACTTGAGCACAAAATGCAGGCTGACACTCCAGTGTAGGACTAAGGGGCTGCTGCCTTTTGGATGAGACATTAAACCAAAGCCCCAGCTGCCTTCTAAGATCCCACAGCACAATTTCAAATCAGCTTTCTTCAATGATATGGACACAAATATTTGCGTTCCCTGTGTGCACCCAAACAGATTGAATTGGTGCCATTCTGGTGTCACACAGCGTAACCAGCTGACAAAATGCCAGGATTCCAAATTTGGACAATGTCGGTCCTCAGTCTTTCCTGAGTAAAGAAGTGTGAATCAGCAAGATGGGCCCTGAAATAGTATCATAGAAAGTAAATCCTGGTAAATTACATTTTTGGAACGTTTTCTTTTGGGAAGTGTTTGAAAGTATTTTTGAGTGTTTTAGGAGGTTTGCATTTGCCATAGAATGTTGTTACATTCTCACTGGGATGACAGAGGGAGTAGGTGACTGGTGCACACTGTGGTGATTGTTCCTTTAAGGTCAGCCATACTGAGTAAGGGTCACGTGGTCAGAACAGCCAATCAACACTGAGCGCAAGGAATCTCATAAAGGGGTGGAGTTTTCCTAGCTTGAGGGAGTGTGTTGTATCCTTGCTAGAAGCAGGCAGCTAATCCAACAGTTCTGTAAATAAAGTTCGTTGTTCAAGTAAAGAAGCCTCTTGGTAGTACACCTGGCACAGAGAATAAATTATCCTAGTGCTGCCTCTCGCCATACATCTGTGAGTATCTCATTTTAAAGAAGGAAAGAAAGAAACAAACATAAACTCGCCAGGATGTCTCTCTTCAGGAGGATTGACTCATTTGACTCCTCCACGGAGGACTGGAGTCAATACATCGAGCGCCTATGGTTTTATTTCCAGGTCAATGAAATAGGGGAGGAGGCAAAGCACAAAGAGATTCTCTTGAGTGTTTGTGGGAGTCAAACCTACAACCTTAGTCACAGTCTCACAGCCCCAAGGCGACCAGCTCCAAATCGTTCAGTGAGCTCGTGGATTTAGTGAAGGACAATTTTCAGCCCAAACCATCGGTCATTAGACAAAGATTCAAATTTAATACGAGGATGAGGGCCCCAGGCGAATTGATCACGACTTACATTGCTAACTTGAAGCAATTGTCAGAGCATTGTGATTTCGGAGCGACCTTGAATGGCTTGCTACGGGATCGATTGGTTTGTGGTGTGCGCGACAATGACATTCAGCATCGATTGCTTGCAGAAGTCGATATAACTTTTAAATGAGCAAAGGAGATAGCACTGGCCATGGTATGCACTGGAAAAGATTCACAGGAGCTACAGAGTTTGCAAAATGGCACTGTTTACCGGTTAGGGAGGTAGGCCTGCAGCCAGGCGTTGTGCCAAAACTGCTGAAGCAGCCGCAAAGTGTGAATCATTCCCAATCATCCAGAAATCAAAAAAATATACCAGAGGCAATCAGACAGTGATCCTGAAGTTGAAATGTTACCAATATGAGGTTAAATACACTCCTGAAACGTGTAGATTTAAGGAGGCTTAGCGTTATTACTGTCACAAAAGAGGACATTTGATAAAGCAGTGCAGAGCTAAGTCCAGACTGCCAAGTAACCAGCCAGCAAAGATGTTAGAAGCACATAACGTGAAAGAACCTGAAATAACTGATCCTGACATTCACTCTCTTTTTAATCTTAAAACAGCCAAGGCAAACCCTATAACTGTCACACTCCATGTAAACGGGAAGCCTCTAGTTATGGAGGTGGATACAGGGGCATCAGCCGCAGTGATGGGTGAGCGCACATTTCAGTAGCTGAGAGAAGGTACCCAACCCTTGAGCCTGGAGAGAACTTCTGCCCAGTTGAAGACTTACACAGGAGAAGCAGGGTACCTGTGAGCTATGGGCAGCAGTCAGCCCAGCTCCCAGTAATAATAGCGACTAGGGAAGGATCTAGCTTCCTGGGCCGTGATTGGCTAAAAGAAAACAAGTTAAATTGGTCCAAGATTTTTCAAGTGCAGCCAAGAGGACTGCTAGGTTTGTTGAAAAAATACAACATCTTTCACAACGAATTAGGAAAAATCAAAGGTTTGCAAGTCAAGATTTAGGTTGATCCAGAGGCAACTCCCCAATTTTTTCAGGCAAGACCGATACCATATGCCTTAAGAGAAAAAGTGGATGCTGAGTTAAACTGGTTGGAGGAACTCGGCATCATACAGCCAGTTCAATTTTCAGAATGGGCAGAACCTATTGTCTCTTGAGTAGTACAATACAGTACTAGTACAGTCCCTATACTGAAACCAGATAAGACAGTCCGCATTTGCAGCGATTATAAGCTAACAGTTAATCAGGCCGCGAAGTTGGATAAATATCCAATTTCAAGAATTGAAGACTTGTACATAAAGCTGGCAGGAGATCAATCCTACACTAAGTTGGATATGAGCCATGCGTACCAGCAATTTGAGTTGGATAACACATCCCGGGGATATGTCACAATAAACACACACAAAGGCCTATTCCAGTATACATGCCTTTCTTTTGGCGTGTCTTTGGCATTTGCAATATTTAAAAGGACGATGAAGAGTCTGCTACAGGGATTACCATGGGTTGTGGCATACCTTGGTGATGTCCTCATAACTAGATCGACAGAGGCCCAGCATTTAGCAAATTTAGAAGAGGTGTTAAAAAGATTTCTGGATACGGGAGTTTGCCTAAAAAAGGAGAAATGCACTTTCCAAGCCACCGAGGTTACCTATCTGGGGCACCGTGTAGATGCACAAGGATTACATCCCATGGAAGAAAAGATTAAGACAATAAAGGAGGCCTCTTCCCCCACAAATATCGCCAAACTCAAATCATTTTTAGGGATGGTAAACTACTAGGGGCAATTTATTGCCCAACTTATCGACTGTACTGGCCCACTTTCACATATTGCGAAGAAACACCATCGTTGGTCCTGGAAGGCTCCACAGGAGGCAGCCTTCAAATGAGTAAAACAATTGCTGCGCTCCTCAACATTGTTAGTGCACTTTGACCCATTTAAAGAATTGATATTGACCTACGAGGCCTCTCCATATCACTTTGGTGCAGTGTTATCCCATTAAATGGACGACGGCTCTGAGAGGCCAATAGGTTACTTATCAAGAACCCTCTCAGTGGCCAAGAAAGGTTATTCGCAGATCGAGAAGGAAGGGCTATCAATGGTCTTCAGAGTTAGAAAATTCCACCAGTACTTCCATGTCAGGGACTTTACTATTGTCTCCGATCATAAACCACATTTTGGCCTTTTCAAAGAAGATGAGGCTATCCTGCCAATAGTCTCGGCAAGAATTCAGTGATTGGCATTAATTCTGTCTGCTGACCTGGGATACACATAGCGAACGTGGACGCTCTTAGCTACCCTTGCAAGAAAGCATTGGGTGTACTCCTGTACCCCAAGAAATCGTCCTTGCATTGAATTTCTCAGACACATCGCCCGTCTGTGCGAAGCAGATGAGGAACTGGACCAATTGAGATTCGCTTTTGTCCAAAGTGAGAGGCCAGATACTTACAGGATGGTTAAATGAGCCCTTTATGAGACCTCAGTCTCCGAGGAAATGAAACCATTTTTTACCTGCAAATACGAATTGAGTTGTTAGGATGGCATCATACTCTGGGGAGCAAGAGTAGTTGTTCCTGTACCAGACAGAAAATTGCTCCTAACCGAATTACACAGCGCTCATCCTGGCATTTCTAAGATGAAGATGCTCGCCAGCAGTTATGTGTGGTGACCTAGTATAGATGCAGATATCAAGAAGTTAGTCAAGCACTGTCAACAGTGCCAACTGCAGGAAAAATTGCCAGCTGCAGCCCCCCTACACCCTTGGGAATGGTCTGGCCGGCCATGGGTGCGGATCCATATAGGCTACGTGGGTCCATTCCTAGGCACAATGTTTTTCTCATAATCGACACACACTCAAAACAGATGGAGATTTTTTAGGTGAAATCACCCACATCACATGCTACCATCGAAAGGTTACGCCAATGCTTATTGACTCACGGTTTGCCCAGTCATTGTATCAGGCAATGGAGCCATATTTACAGGTGCTGAATTTCAGAACTTCACCAGTCTAAACGGCATTAAACACATCCGCCCTGCACCTTACCACCCAGCATCAAACAGATTAGTCAAGAGGGCTGTCCAAGCTTTCAAGTCAGGACCAAAAAAACTGTCAGGAGGAACTTTGGAAATGAAAATGTCACACTTCCTTCTTATCTACTGCACAACTCCGCATGCAACAACAGGAGTTCCAACAGCAGAACTGCTCATGAAGCATCGTCTCAGAACGAGACTGAGCCTTGTATTTCCAAATTTGCCAGGGAGGGTAGAGAAGAACCAAGGTAATCAGAAAACAAGCCATGATTTGCATTGTAGAGTCCAGACATTTACGGTAGATGAAGCCATACATGTAAGAAACTTCAGTAGCAGTCCAAGCTGGATCCCAGAGATTATAGTTTGTGAAACTGGACCCCTTTCATACCAAATAGACATGGAAGGCCTGGATCACCTGAGGAGCAGGGAGATGCTTCCACAGTCAGTGTTGCCGCCAAGGAATGTTATTGAACCTGTAAGCACCAAAGTACCCGATCGAAAACAGAATTACCTGGAAAAACTCAGCAGGTCTGGCAGCATCGGTGGAGAAGAAAAGAGTCGACGTTTCGAGTCCTCACGACCCTTCAACAGAACTGAGTATAGTTAGGAGAGGGGTAATATTTCACCCCTCTCCTAACTATACTCAGTTCTGTTGAAGGGTCGTGAGGACTCGAAACGTCGACTCTTCTCCGCCGATGCTGCCAGACCTGCTGAGTTTTTCCAGGTAATTCTGTTTTTGTTTTGGATTTCCAGCATCCGCAGTAGTTTTTTGTTTTTATAAAGTACCCGATCGACCTGTTATAGACATATCTGATGTCTCCGTTGAATCAAATAGTAATGAACTGCCTGTGCCAAAAGAGGCACCCATTATCGCAGTTCTTGTTAGTATCGATCCTGTAGGACAGCCTCAGGCTACAGAATTACACTGCTCTACCCAAAACAGAAAATCTCCTCAATGACTCGATTTGTAATTGCTGGGCCATGTATGTAAGTGTATAATCTGAATTCATGACAAAATGCAAGTGTGATTATTTGTAGATTTTTGATGTTGTTTTCTATTCACCTGTATAAAGTAATTTGTGTAAGGATTGTAAAACAAGGAATTAAAGGGGGAGGGACGTGGTGATTGTTGCTTTAAGGCCAGCCTTACTAAGTAAGGGTTACCTAGTCAGAAGAGCCAATCAACGCTGAGCGCAGGGAATCTCATAAGGGGGTGGAGTATTCCTAGCCTGGGGCAGAGCACTGTAGACTTGCTAAAAGCAGGCAGCTAATCCAAAAGCTCTGTGAATAAAGTTTGTTGCTCTTGGTAGTACATATCTACACACAAAGGCTACAACAGGTGTGGGGCTGCAGTGACAGTGCCTCTGGGCCTGCAGCATGATGGAGCAGCGGCTGTGGAGAGGTCAAGCTCTGCAGCATGCCCTCTGCTCTGAGAGTCAGCGAGAACAGCGAGGACTAAAAGCGTGGAGAGAGAGAGAGCAGGAGTTCACGCCGAGGGTCTGCGAGAACAGCCGGCAGCGGGGGCTAAAAGCACGGAGAGACAGAGAGAGAGAAAGAGCGGGAGTTCACTCCGAGAGTCAGCGAGAACAGTAGTGGTTGAAAGTGCAGAGAGAGAGAGAGAGAGAGGGAATTCATTCTGAGAGTCAGCAAGAACAGTGGGGACTGAAAGCACTTAGCGAGAGAGAGAGAGTGAGAGTTCACTCCGAGAGCCAGTGGGAATAGCAGGACTGAAAGCACAGAGAGAAAGAGAGATCAGGAGTTCACTCCAAGAATTGGTGAGAACAGCGGGGGCTGAAAGCGTGGAGAGAGAGAGAGATCCAGAATTCACTCTGAGAATCAGCAAGAACAGCGAGGGCTGAAAGTGTGGAGAGAGAGAGTGGGACAAGGAGTTCATTCCAAGAGTTGGCGAGAATAGCGGGTCTGAAAGCGCAGAGAGAGAGAGAGCAGGAGTTCACTCCAAGAGACAGCGGGAACAGCAGGGCTGAAAGCACGGAGAGAGAGAGAGAGATCAGGAGTTCACTGCAAGAGTTGGCGAGAACAGCAGGGGCTAATGTCTAACAAGGTTCTGCATTGCAAGACAAAAATATCAAGGTCTGATGTCACAGGGGAGCAGCCATTCTCTACAGAGTTCCCTACAGAGAAGAGAGTGTGAGAGGAGTGCCCCGGGACAGGCAGTCAGCAGCACCTAGAGGATCTAGTCTACCTAGGGGTCCTAGCATCTAATCTATACTCAAGTAGGAGTAAGGGTAAAATAAAAGCAAGGGTCCATATTCTATTTAGTTAAGGTATGTCTGGGGAGCTCAGTCTCGTGATTTGCACATCTTGCGCTATGTGGAAAATCCTAGACACTCCTGATGGTCTGGATGACCATGTGTGCAAGAGGTGCCTCCGACTGGAGCAACTCGAGCTCCGGGTTTTTTAGCTTGAGTGGCAGCTGGAGGTACTACGATGCATTCATGAGGCTGAGAGGTTCATGGATGGCACATTTTAGAATGTGGTCACCCCACAGCTTAAGGAAGTGCAAGCAGAGAGGCAATGGCTGCCCACCAGACAGAAGAAGTGGACCAGACAGGTAGTGAGGGAATTCCCCAAGTGCGTCTTGCTCGCAAACCATTTTTCGGCCTTGGAAAACAGTGAGAGTGACGCTTCCTTCGTGGAGGCCAACCAGAGCCAAGGCCATAGCACTGTGGGTGGTCCAGCTGCTCAGGAGGGAGGAAGAAGTTTGGAAGGGCAATAGTGGTTGGAGATTTGTTAGTAGGGGGAGTGGACAGGTACTTCTTTGGCCATAGACGTGACTACAGGATGGTATGTTGCCCCTGGGGTGTCAGGGTCAAGGGTGTCAGGGAACAGCTGCAGGGCATTCTGAAAGGGGGAAGGTGAACAGCCAAAGGTTGTGGTCCATGTTGGGACCAATGACATAGGAAGAAAGAGAAATGAGGTCCTGCAAGCAGGCTTTAGGGAATTAGGTAGGAAATTGAAAAGCAGGACTTCAAAGGTGATAATCTCCGGATTACTCCCAGTACCACTCAGTATTGAGCATAGGAACAGAAGGGTAGAGCAGATGAATGCATGGCTGCAATGAGGCCATATGGTAGAAGTAAAAAACATAAAAAGGGCAAACAACGCTGTTGGGTGAGTACTATAGGTCCCCAAACAGTCAGGGAGAGATAGAGGATTAAATATGTAATCAAATTTCAGGGCAGTATAAGAATAACAAAGCAGTAATAGTAGTGGATTTTAACTACCCAAATATTAACTGGGATAGTTTTGGTGTGCAAGGTAGGGAGGGAGAAAAATTATTAAGTTGCATTTGGGAGAACTTCTTTAGCCAGTAGGTAGAAAGCCCAACAAGAGAGGGGGCAGTTCTGGACCTAATATTTGGAAATGAGCCCAGGCAGGTGGAAGGCATATCAGTAGCCTTCGGGAGTTTTTTGGAGATAGTGACCATAACACAGTTAGATTTAGGAGAGTTATGGAAAAGGATAATGTTGGGCTGGAAATAAAAGTTTTAAACTGGGGAAAGGCTAATTTTACTAAGATGAGATCCAATTTGGTCCAAGTGGACTGGGAGCAGCTACTTGCAGATAAAACTGTGTCAGAGCAGTGGGACACATTCAAGGAGGAAATAGCGAGAGTACTGGGCAAATATGTTCCTGTAAAGACAAAGGGAGGGGGATCAAGTCTGGAGAACCCTGGATGTCAAGGGACATAAAGGTTAGGATTAAGGAAAAAGAGAAGCTTTTGGCAGATACGGAGGACTCAATACGGCAGAGTCCCTAGAAGTGTATAAAAAGTGCAAAGGGGAACTTAAAAAGGAAATTAGGAAAACTAAGAGAGTGCATGAGAAATCATTGGTGGGTAGAATAAAGGAAAACCCAAATGGTTTTTTCAAATATACAAAGATCAAGAGAATAACTAGGGAAAGAGTAGGGCCGATTGCAGACCATAGAGGCAATGTGTGTGGACCCGGAAGACGTGGATACAGCCCTCAATGAATACTTTGCATCTGTCTTCACAATGGAAAAGGACGACATAGGTATAGACATCAGGGTGGAGGACTGTGAAATATTAGAGGAAATTAACATAGAGAGCGAGGGGGTACTAGCAGGTTTAGCAGCCTTAAAGGTGGATAAATCCGCAGGCCCAGTATCCCAGGCTATTGAGGGAGGCAAGGGAGGAGACATCAGGGGCCCTGGCAGTAATTTTCAAATCCTCTGGCCACAGGTGAGGTGCCAGAGGAATGGAGGACTGCTCATATTGTCCCACATTAAAAAAGGGAGGAAGGGATAGATTAGGAAATTACAGGCCAGTCAGTCTAACCTCGGTGGTGGGGAAGTTACTAGAAAGAATTCTGAGGGACAGAATCTGCACTTGGAGAGACACAGATTAATCAGGGATAGCATGGATTTGTTAAGGAATGTCGTGTTTGACAAATTTGATTGAATTTTTTGAGGAGGTAACCAAGAGTGTTAATGGAGGTAATGCATTTGATGTGGTCCACATGGACTTTAGCAAGGCTTTTGATAAGGTCCCTCATGGCAGATTGGTCAAGAAAGTAGCCCATGGGATCCAAGGCAAAGTGGCACGTTGGATCCAAAAATTGGCTGAGAGGCAGGAAGCAGAGGGTGATGGTAGAGGGATGTTTCTATGACTGGAAGTCTGTTTCCAGTGGGTTTCCACAGGGCTCGGTGCTGGGACCCTTGCTGTTTGTGGTGTACATAAATGATTTGGACTTAAATGTAGGGGGTATGATCAAGAAGATGACACAAAAATTGGTAGGGTGGTAAATAGTGAGGAGGATAGCTATAAACTGCAGGAGGATATCAATGGATTGGTCAGGTGGGCAGAGAAGTGGCAAATGCAATTCAACCCTGAAAAATGTGAGGTAATGTACTTGGGGAGGGCTAACAAGGCAAGGGATTACACTATGAACGGTAGGACCCTGGAAAGTACTGAAGATCAGAGAGCCCTTGATAAAAGCAAAATACTGCGGATGCTGGAAATCTGAAACAAACACAGAAAATGCTGGAAAAACTCAGCAAGTCTGACAGCATCTGTGGAGAGAGAAAGAGAATTGACATTTTGAGTCCATATGACCCTTCTTCAGAGCTACAGAGAAGTAAAAATGTGATGAAATTTATACTGTTTAAGATGGGTGGAGCAGGTGAAGCTAGATAGAAGGCCAGCGATAGGTGGGGGCAAGGAGGAGATTGACAAAGACGTCAGGTATGGAAGTCTGAGCATGTGCGGGGAGCGCACTTTGAAATCTTCCTGAGGGCAGGGAGATTTTTATTTACCATTGGAAAACTGATCCCGCCCATGGGTGAGGTTTCATAAAAATTGCAAAGGCCACCTGGCCTATTTGCCTGCAAGCCAGCCGAATGGTTGATTGGGCAGCGAAAAATACAAATTAATTACTTGCTTAAAGGCCTTAATGGACCTCTTAATTGTTGGCGGGCACCCGAAAGATCGCGAGAGTGTGCGGTGACGTCAGGACACTCGCTTGTGATTTTACGCCCAGTTGGGTTGGGGCGTGCCCACCCACGGGATGTAAAATCCTGTCCCGTGATTCACTTTCTGACTACTCTGGTTCTTCTCCACCTTCCCCTCTAAGTTAGGGAATACTAGACTCAATCTTGTACTAAGGCGGCGTTTCATCAGTAATTCAAACGGTGTTGAACCTGTGGTTGCTTGAGGAGCTGTGCGATAATTCAAAAGAAGTCTTGACATTCATGTTTCTAATGTTCCTTGGGATAGTTTTTTTGATGCCTGTTTTAAAAGTTTGTACTGCTCTTTCTGCTAACCCATTGGAAGAGGGATGATAAGGTACTGTTCTGACCTGTTTAACCCCATTTAGATTCATGAATCTCTGGAATTCTGTACTAGTGAAAGCAGTACCATTATCCGACACAATAACTTTTGGTAGGCCGTGTAAACTAAAACATTGGCACAGCTTTTCAAAAGTTGCACACGATGTCAGTGATCTCACTTCATATACATCCCCATCCACTTAGAATGCATGTTGATAATCAATAAAAAGATGGTACCTAAAAATGGACCCACATAGTGTATATGTAGGGTCGACCCAGGGTCAACCAGGCCTCTCTCACGGATGCCGCAGAGCTGAAACGGGCAACTGCTGCTGTTGCTGACACTGGGACCAGCGTTTAACAATTTTTTCTATGTCATTGCCTATACCTGGCCACCAAATGTAACTTTGTGCGAGCATCTTCATTTTCGAAATGCCTGGATGCAACAAGATACCATCTTGACAATTTAATTCAAAGTTATGAGCGTAGAAAGGTTTAAATTCTTCAGAGATTTGGGCATTTTACCACTCTTGCAATACCTGTTCTCAGACTCTTGATAAAATTGGATCCTGGTTTGTCTAATTCTTCATATGCTTTGCACAGGCCAGTGAGGAGTCCAGAGTCAGATATTTTATGTCTCATGGGCGGACGCACGCCCGACCTGATCGGGCATAAAATTGCGCGCGATAACGTTGGGTGAGCATCCTGACGTCATCGTGCACTCGCGCAATATTTCGGTCGGCGAGTGAGAGCGGGTGCTGGAGCCATACCCGCCATTAATTAAGAGGCCAGTTAATGCCATTAAAAAGCCAATTGATGGTAATTTTTCGTTACCCGTGCGATTTCGCACTCATCGCACAGGCAAAACGGGCAGGCGGGGGGCCCACAATTTCAAAAACATCATCCAAGGGCCGGATAAAAAGGGTCAGCAGCATTGCCATTGTGAGTAGTGAGGAGTTTGCTAGATAGTTTGCAGCTGGTGACTTATTGCTACCTGGCAGCTTCATCTATGTTCGGGGCTTCATTGTTAGCATTTCCAGGCTTCATTTCAGGACTCCTTGGTGTCTCCAAATGCTCCAGGAGGATTCGGAGCATAAAGACCCTTCCAGGTATCAGGTAGCCTTCCGTTACCCTGGTCATGGGGATTGTAATCGCCACTGGTGGTACCTCCTCTGAGGAGGAAGAGAGGGGCAGAAGGGAGAGGAGGCCAGGTGTCCAAATGCAGCTTCTATGGGAGCGCCCTGTGGGAGGAGAGGCGCAGGCACAAGGGGTGCAGGGCCAGCAGGTAGTCCAAGGCAGAAGGGGCTGCAGAAGACACCATTATCCTGCTGCCAGGGTTTACAGGCAGTGATGCAGCTACCTCAATATGTCCAAGGTGCAATGCCGAAGGAGGCTCTGCCTCCCCAGGGAGACTGTGACCTCCATTTGGTAGATGACTGGGCCTGAGATCAGTTTCGACTGTGGGTGGGCACCCCATGCCGGTGGTTCCGAAGGTCACAGCGGCCCTCAACTTCTTTACCTCCGGCTCTTTCCAGGGGTCATTGGGGGATCTGTGTGGAGTCTCCCAATCAGCTGTCCACAGTCGCCTCAAGCTGGTGATAGAAGCTCTGCTCAGGTGGGTACTGACCTTTATTCTTTACCGTATGATGAGGCCAGCCAGGCTAAGCGAGCCAGATGCTTCACAGCGATTGTTGGCTTCCCCCGCATCCAGTGTGCAATCGACTGCACACATGTGGCCATCAAGGCACCAGTGGTTCAGCCGGGTGCCTTTGTCAACAGGAAGGGATTCCACTCCATGAACGTGCAAATAGTGTGTGACCACAGGATGCAGATTCTGTAAGTCTGTGCAAGGTACCCTGGCAACCCCCATGATGCTTACATCCTCAAACACTCCCAGGTGCCGAGGCTGTTCAGTGTTCCAGCAAAACTGGATGGATGGCTGCTGGGTGACAAGGGCTTTCCATTGAAAAGGTGGCTCATGACGCCTCTCAGCCACCCAAGAACAGAGTCAGAGCAGCGTTACAATAGGAGTCATGCCTCCACAAGGGCGGTAGTAGAGGGGACCATAGGTCTTCCCAAGGTTCACTTCCGATGCCTGGACCATTCAGGGGGTGCACTACAATACCCCCTAGAGTGGGTGAAACTGATAGTGGTTGCATGCTGCGCCCTCCACATTCTGGCACTGGCAAGGGGGGATCCACTGGAGGAAGAGGATCTTGACGCAGCTCCACAGGCCACAGAGGATGAATCCAGTAATGAGTCAGAAGAGGAGCACGGTGAGGGGAATGCTGAGGGCATGGAGGCAGACCTTGGTAACCTCCAGAGAGGCAGGGACATCAGGGACGCCTTGATCCAACGCTCCTTCAGCTAGGCTACCAAAGGAGGCAGTGCGCTCGGCCACGATGGTCAACGCAGTTCTCACGCTCCGCATGGACTCTTCCATCACGGAGACCATGGCTCACATACTCTCATGGATCTCTGCCGGATCCTCCCGGAAATCTCACTGGACATCCAGCATCTGCTGCCTAATGGACATCTCCAGAGGCTCATCATTTGCCTTCAACTGAGCATCGTCCTGGTCTCCAGCAGTCCTCCAACTGCAGGCACCCTGGGCACTCTCTGCCTCTGCCTGCACCTCAAGTGAGTGTGAAGTGCCCTCACCAGTGTGCACTGACATTCTAGCCGAAGATCTAACATCCACCGAGGCTCTGGTATCTGCGCTGGTGCCTGGTTCAGAGATCGGGTGTGACGCAGGTACATCTGGAGCCTGGCGTGCCTCTGGCCTCAGGGGTGGGTCTTTGGGGTCCTGCAATTCGGTGCATGGTGAAAAAGCTAAGGGAGA
This sequence comes from Cetorhinus maximus, assembly GCF_964194155.1. Lineage (NCBI taxonomy): Eukaryota > Metazoa > Chordata > Chondrichthyes > Lamniformes > Cetorhinidae > Cetorhinus > Cetorhinus maximus. Next base: position 24,757 of record NW_027598769.1, read on the forward strand.
ACAACAACATGTCATTAGTTTAAGTCATCATACTGTCACTGTGCAAGGGACCCTGGTGAGACCATGGAGATCTACATCATCGTGCCATCCTCTTTCAATGATCAATGGGGAATGCAGTTTCAAGGCTCCCATCAATGATGAGACTACAGAAGAATGTTTGCAGCATCTGAAACTCCCACCTCTGTGCACTGTACTCTTACCTTTGCCTGACACCCCAGCCTCTCTGGGGCCAGTTGACCGAGGTGTGTGACGCCTCTCCAGGTCCAAGGTGTCCTGCACATATCTGGAAAGGATTAGGAGGTTAGCTGGGCCTCCACCGGTCCACGATCTTTCAATGTTGTTATGAGCTGTCTTCTGAAAGGACAGTGGAGCATTGATTAGTCCACTCTCTGCCTGCAGCACCATTGCAGCCTGGCTAACCCCAGCTGAGGAGCACCTTGCAGGGCATATCCCAGTCATGGCCCCAGAGCCGCAAGGCACTCAGTCTAGGCAGCCAAGGCTCACCCCCTTGGCCACCTCCAGCATTATTGACAGTTGGCCCTCAGATTCTAACACCCCTGAGCTCCATGGGGGGACAGCCAGACCTAACACTTCACCGCACTGATCCATGCCAACATGGTACTCACACTTCCTGAGCACTACAGGTCGATAAATCTCTTGTGGCACTGGACCCAGGTGTGCCACACAACATCATGGTTGCTGACCAGCACTGCCACCTCCTCCTAAGCTCTTTTTGTTCGGTGCGATGACCTCCTCCTTCCATCCCTAGGGACAAGGCTGTCCCTCCTGGAGGCTCCCTCCTCCAGGAGGACCGCAACGCACTCACCAGAAAACCGGGGGGCCGAGTGCCCACCTGAACTCCCCTACCACCTGGCATCTGCAGCTGCATTACTCTCCATAATTTCTACTCGTCTGCTCACAACACTAGAGTTTTCCTCATCGCCGGCAGCCTTCCAGAGCCTGACTGTGTCAGTTTTAAACCGCCCGCTGGGTCGCCATTGGACCAAGCGGCTGACAAGCCTCTGCCCCCGCCCACCACTTGCTGACTGGTGAAGAGACGCATTTCATGCTGGGCGGACCTTAATTGGCCCGCCAGTGTGAAATCACGGTTAAAGGCCGATTGTTTCCAGGCTGCTCCCGGGCCCGCCCACCACGCCCACCTGACGACCTCAAAATTCTGCTCCAGGAAACTCAACAACTTCTTGATGCACTGGGGCATATGTAATGCTATCTGGCAAAAGAAGACAATGGAGGGCATCTGCATTTGCTATATGCACATCCAGAAAGTGCATAAAGGTGCAGTCATATGCTGACAAAATCAAAGCCCATCTTTGAATTCTAGCAGAGGCTATCGGCGGGATTACCTTATCTTCACTTAACAAAGCCAACAGTGGCTTATGATCTGACACTATGGTGAAGTGTCAACCGTGCAAATATTGATGGAACTTCTTTACTCCAATGTTACAATCCCAGCTGAGGTTACCCCTGGACAAGCCTGATCCCAGATTGGAATCCAGCTTGATAGATCCTAACTTTGTTTGTTTAGAAACGTGGAGAGTAGCTACTGAACAGAGGCACAGGGGTCAGCTGATGAACTTTTAATAAAAGAATAAAACATTATTCAACAAGAAAAAATGAACTATATTACAATACTCCTTCACCCACAACTATACCTTTTCAGATGTATACAGATTTGTAAGGATAACACAAGTTACAAAAGCTATATTAAACTCTAATGTACACAGTGAGTACACAGACAATGTAAATCTATGGCACCCTGTGGTCAAACACACCCCACTCTGAAATCAAATAGCAGGTGCCACCTCAACCAGGTGCTATGGATCTCGTCTCAATTCCTCCAGACACTTGTCACATTGTAAGCCAACCAGTCTCACTGAATTCCATATTTCACACAAGGGTTTCCAATCTCCACTCTCCAAGTCCTCACTTTGGAATCTTCTCCCTAACCAATGCTTTCTCTCAGACACCTTCTGCGAGGGTTCACCTCCAGGGTTTCAAACTCCCCTTCTGATGTTCCTCTTCCCTGGGTCACCACATGCATTCAAGCTGTCTTCCACACACTCTGTCTCTCTGACTCAGCTGTCAATAGTATACCACTGCTTTACAAGCCCATAGCAAAGAGTTACAGAACTTCAGTTGTCTCTTTGGACCTTCTTGCCTCTTGTAAGCTGTTCTCGCTTTAAATCTGATTTCTGCAGCTTTTGTCTCTTTAAATGTGAATCATGGACCCTTTCTCTCTGCCTCTCACTCTTAACTTCACTTAACATGACATTTTCCCAGATTCCTGTCCTTCCTTTGAATAGAAGCTCTTCTTTGGACTTTCCCCTCTTCCACTCCCTTGGTATTTTAGAGTTTTTTCTTTGGCTTGGGGCTGACTATCTGTCCCCTTTGCTCCAGTATCTCCTGGCGGCAACTTTCAGAACCAACTGCACTCAAAGCTTCCAAAACAACTGCTATTTCTCTTCTTCTGTGTGTGTGTGTGTGTGTGTGTGTGTGTGTGTGAGGGACCTGCCTCTCTAGGCCCCTGTTGCTCGGCAACAGTCCAATCCTTCTACCCTTGTATGTTTACCTTTACTTTATAGGAGTCAGAAAACACCTCATTAGAAGTGCAAGCATCTTTTTAAAGTGAAACTAAAACTCCATTCGACCATTCTTAACACACATACAGAAATACAAATCAAACTTAAACTTTAAAGTGAAGACTCATCCCTCACACCCACAAATACCAATATAACTTACTTGTATTATCATAACTCAACTTTTATATTTCTTTTTCCTCTTATTCCCAGCCTTTGACTCAGCAAAAAATGTTTCATTTAAGTCTACAGCCCAATCATCCTTTTTATTTGCTGTAGGCATAATTCCATTCTCAAGCTCATTTTCCAACCTCAAATGTAGCAAATTCTCATTTCGATTTAACAAAGTCAAAATGGCATTTTTATGCGTTAACATCTCATTTCTTCTCTGATCAAAATCTCTCTTTGCCGTTTCAAGGATGTTATTGAGATGCGTTTTATGTTCACACAAAAGCTCGGTTTGATTATGATATTGTTGTTTCTCCAGATCCCATTTCAAACAGATCTTTTGGACTTCTCTTTGAGCAGTGTCAATTATATTCTCCCTGTGGAGTTTCATAGCTTGTTCCAACCCTTCAATTCTTTGACATAACCCACAAACTATATCGTTCCACTTCTTTCCAGGTTTTGAATGGTCTTTTGCAATCTATCCTGGATTCCAACTGCTGTATTTTATATATTAGCACTGGCAAGCACTTGTAAATCAGTGTCTCTGGTCATTGACTTTTCCAGACCATTTTGTGATTTCAGTCCTTTTTGTTGGCAATTCTTGATTTCCAAATCTGCAGGCACCTTAGTTGTTTTCATATTGTCCATTACTAAGGTTGATGCATCAGTAATTTTGCTTGGGTCAGTTCTTTGCTCAACTGGGCCACAATTCAGCAAAGATTTTTTATTCACAGGAGCAATTTTGGAACTGTGACACTTCATATCATACATCTTCTTTTTCCTTTCATCCAGTTTGCTTCTTTCCCAACGAAGTTCCAACAGTTTGTTAGTTTTGGTTTTTATTTCTGCATTCAACCAATTATTCTGATTTACCAACAGTCCAATCCTTCTACCCTTGTATGTTTACCTTTGCTTTATAGGAGTTATAAAACTCCTAATTAGAAATGCAATCACTGTTTTAAAGTGAAACGAAAACTCCATTTGACCTTTCTTAACACACAGATGCAGAAATACAAATCAAACTTAAACATTAAAGCCAAAACTCATTCCTAAACACCCACAAATACCAAGATAACTTACTTAAACTATCTCTATTTCCAAATATTACAGATAAGCCTTCTTTTTAAATTTGTGAGTAACCTTTCTTGGCTGCAGAGAGGGTTCTGGAGACATATTCTATTGGTTTTCAGATTTGATTTCAGTTTTTTCTTCTTGTGTTTGCCACAAGGTTTTGTCTCATCCTTCATTTGGTTTCAGCCAAATCTCTCTCTGGTGAAATCTTAACTTGGTTCAGTTCGGGGGTTGAGCTACCCATTTGCATCTTGGAAAGAAAGTTCCATGACTTTTCCTTCTAAGGCCTTTTTTGTCTGCATCAACTGATTCTTCAGTTCTTCTGTCTCTTTTTTGTATCTTTTGGCTTCCACCTGGAACTTGAACATTGTTGAGTTTTTTCTGTCAACTGTTTCTTCAGTTGGTTCAGAGTGGCACTGCATTAATTTCGCTTCTTTCCATGACTTCCCATGGAATCAACTCTTAACTGAGGAATCCTTGCATCCTGTGAAGGTCCCTCAGTTCTTATTTCTCGTTGCAAAAGACGCCATATTCCCTTGTCAACTCAGTATTTCGTCTTTTTCAGACTTGAAAAATTTCTGACCAATTGAGTTTAATTTCTGTTAGCCAATCATGGCCCAGAAGGTTAGGTCCTTCACCTGTTACAACAATTACTGGGAGCTGGGCTGTCTGTTGCTTGTAGGATACAGGTACAGAGGTGTTGCCTTTCACCTGTATTGCCTCTGCAGTATGCGTTTTTAGCTGAGCTGTGGTTTGCTCCAAACTCAATGGCTTGGTACCTTCGCTGAGGTAGTTAAATTTGTGTTCCCCCACCACTGTGGTTGATGCTCCTTTGTCAACCTCCATGACTAGAGGCTTCCCATTTACTTGAAGGTTAACAGTGATTGGTTCAGTTTTCCTGGCCTTAAGGTTGTATAGGGAATGGATGTCAGTATCAGCAGCTTCTGGTTCAGTTATATTGTGCACTTAATTCAAGTAGGCCTGCTGTCTGAATGGCTGTCTTGATCTCGCCCTGCACTGTTTTACAACATGCCCTTTTTCTGTGACAGTAGTGGCATTCTGCCTCTTTGAACCTGCAGGTTTATGGTACATGATAACCCCCATATCAGTGACACTTTAATTTCTGAATTACTGGTGAGCTGCCTCCAGTGTTTCTTTTTGTTTTTCGAGCAGTAGAGACTGTCTCCCACTTCGCAGCTGTCCCTCTGGTTTTCGCGGCAGATTCCTGCCCTAACTGCAGAACTGTGCCATGTTGCACACTCTGCAAAGCCTGCAAGTGCCTCTTGGTGCTCTCTGTTGCTAGCGCTATCTCCATGGTGCGCTTCAGTTCTATATTAACTTCTGCAAGTTAACAACACTGAATGGTGTCTTCATGTACACAGCAAACCAAACGATCTTGTAACACATCATTTAAGGTATCTCCGAAGCCACAGTGCTCCATTAACTGTTTTAACTTCACGATTGACTCACCAGGGGCCGTCACTCTCGAGTTGAACTTGAATCTTTGCATGATCATCGATTAAAAGTTTAGGCTGAAAAGGTGTCTTCATGAGGTCTATTAGCTTGTTGAAGGATCTGGAACTTGGCGGGTTCTGAGTCGTCAGACTACAGACTAGGTTATGTTTTTCTCCCACAGACACTTAGAAGAATTGCCTTCTGTTTCTCCTCCGCTGTTATTTCATTCGCCACCAAGTAGAAACCTAGGCGCTCTATGTACTGACTCCAGTCTTCGATGGATGAGTCAATACGGGTCAATTCTGACGAAGATTGGCATGACTGGTGAGTATACTTTTCTTCCCTTAAAAATCGAAATACTCACATTCGCGAGGTGAGACGCAGCTTTTGATTTATTTATCCTTGTCGCCAATTATAATAAACTTGACGTACTGAACAGGTTTCTTGTAAGAAACAGTAAACTTTATTTACAGAGCTCCTGATGAAGCTGCATGTTTGTACCGACACCAAGGGTAGAAAGCTCTGCCCCTAAGATTACCTGCGCTTAGGGCTGATTCATCTGGACAGTCACATGATCCCCATGACAATATCAAAGGTATAACTCACAATTACTACATCAACCCAGCAACAACTTGTTCATCATCCCAGATAGCACGATGAGGATGAATTGAGAGTTGCAAACAGGCTTAAGGCAGGGAAAAAACTGTCATCCTCAATGTTCTTAGCAACGTCAGATGCTGTGGGCTCTGTCACAGCTGATGCCATGGTGCTGATAGCCATCTCCTCGGGAAATGCAGGTTCTCCGGATGTTAGTGATGAGGGTGAGGAGCACTGAATAGAGTGAGACACTAGTGTTGTGGTGGGTGGGAGATGTCACGTGAAGACACATTCACTGGCAGTGACCACCCACGTGAGGTCATTAGACTTCTTGTGGCATTGTTACTAAATGCTCCACATCAGGCTCTGGGAGTTGACCTTCCTGGCTAGCTGCTCCCACTTCCTTCTGAGGGTATCCTGGACCCCACCACAGGACCATGGCATCCTTCCTCATGTCCACCTACATCACTAATGCCTTCCGCACCATCTGCATCTATGGATCCCTTTGTCTGTCCTGCTGTTCAGTTTGCAAAAATTTCCATTTTTGTGGGTTTTTTTCCAGCTTCCCTTTAAGAGGCAGCCTGCCTTTAAGAAAGAGCAAGCTGTCTGTACCGTGTGGTCTGCAGTAACACTGCTGGCACGCCCCCTATTGTAAGCAGAGCTCAGTGGCAGCATTGAGAAGAGGAGAACAACGTTGGAGGTGAAGAACTTGCAGCAAAATCATTCCGATGAGGTGGGTGGGTGGATTTTGCATCTTTCCCACCTCAATCTGAACGGACATGGGCACAACTTTATTGTAGCCCCCATGCCCAAAAATTAGAATGAATTAATTTTATGCTTGTTATCCTGCCATTTTCACATTGCTGTTTGTGGGACTTTTCTGTTTCTAAATTGACTGCCATGATGCTCACATTACAACAGTACTTTAAAAATACTTCATTGGCTGTAAAGTGTATTGGGGTGTCCTGAGGTCGTGAAAGGCACTATATAAATGCATCTTTTTCTTTATGTGAGCCTTTCATTATATGACTTTCTATTTGAGCAATAGATAACAAAAACACATGTATATAATGGATAGCTGCTGATAGAGATTAACAGATAGGAATCTGAAATGTGAAATCAAGTGGACTTTTCTGTTCCTTTATTCAAGGCTGCTGAGGTTAGCTGTGCTGCTGCAGGGTAGGGTTCAGAGACTGGAGCATGCTGGCATGCATGGTTCTGTTCGACAGCACAGTATTCCATCATATAATTTGTTATTAACAGAAAAACAAAATACTGTGGATGTTGGAAATCTGAAATCTAAAAATAAAATGCTTGAAACGCTCAGCAGGTCAGGGAGCATCTTTGGAGAGAAAAGGGAAATTAACAAAAGGGAATTTGAAAGCCCCCCCTGCATGGGTCAGTGTTGGGGGGAGGGGGGGTAGGTGCGTTATATTCTCAAAATTGGAAAACCTGACCCAAAGCTGCTGCAAGCGCAGCTACTTCCAGTTTAACAAGGCGGGTTGGGGGTCTGATGAGTAATCTGTTCTTGAAAATCAGGTCAGGGATTATAGTGCTTAAATAAGGGTGTTTGCCTCAAATAAAATAGCCACGGGCCTGGTTTTCCAGGGCTTGGGAAACCCAACAGCTAAAGGGAGGCAAGAATGCCGATTCAGCAGGTAAATGCTTTTCCCGTATTGTTCACAGGCTGGAAGGAGCAGATGTGCTTCACCCCAGAACAGGAGCTCCTGCCACAATCTGCCTCCTTTCCTAAAATCCAATGCTAACCCATAATCAGCTGATCCGAGATCTCCCCTCCCAAGATCTCCCCTCCTGCAATTCCCCATCTTGTACCTCACAATTGTTTAGTTTGGGAGATAGACCATTGATCAACATTTTTGTAAATCCTCTTTTTTTATAGGCATTTGCATAGTGCTAGACAGAATTTGGATGACAGAAATAACTATAGTTTGGAATACAAGGTTTTTTTTGTCCCTTGCTGACTTATATCTATCAAGAAGTTATTGAGTTCAGGGGCAATATGTATGGGAATGGATTGATGGAGTTCATAGGAGAGTTGGAGTTTGTGAATAATGTAGTTTCAGAGTTTGGCAATAAAAACACATAAGAGCGCTTTAAAGCCACATGGGTTGTTTTGAGATGCGAGGGTCCAGGAAACTGAAAGTCTGAACAGAAAATCCCAGGATGAAAGCCTTCGACCTCATGAGATCGATGTGCTTCCTGCAAGTGTTATTCTCTGCTTAGATTGCCGGAATGTGGAAACATCTAAATTCTCCTTCCTCACGAAAGGAATTCTCAAAATGGTGGCAAAAGCTACTGAGGTATTGGGGGCAAGGGGGACAGGGTTGTTGGAGAGAGAGCTGAACATTACGGTCATTCAGATATCCATTCTACTTAATTTATACGTATATTCATTTATGTGGTACTTTATGCAGTAAAACTGTGATAAGGAACAGTTAAGTGTAGCAAAAACTGTAAACGATACAATGCATAGAGAACGTTAATACGCCTCATATGAAAATTAACATTTATCACTTATTCATTACTTGAACTTTTATCATGCTTCAAGACTGAATTCTAAATTAATGTGCCCAATTTCACATCAAATTCATTAAAAGTTCAAAATCTCTGCATGCTTAATTGCAAATTCTCTGAATTATAGCCTTATTAATAGTATTCAATTATAACTGCCTCTTTATAATTAGTTTTTCCAGTTTTTACACCGACAGTTGTTTCTAGGTCATGGATTTTGTCACATTCTTGATTTAGTCACAGCTGCAATGCATAACAAATAACAAACACTGGCTAGAAGGAAAGCAAAATACTGCAGATGCTGGAAATCTGAAATAAAAACAGAAAATGCTGGAAATACTCAGCAGATCTGCCAACATTTCTGGAGAAAGAGACAAATTTAATGTTTCAGGTTGATGATCTTTTCATCAGAACTTCCTTGGCTAAAACAGGTCTGAGGCATTAAGGGAGAAATTCATTCTTATAGTGTTGCTTCATTAATGTCAATGGCACATTAGCAGCCCCCGACAATGCCAGTGCCCAGGCAATCAACCTAAGTTTAGTAGTGCTATGCAAATGGATAGCTCCCTCATTGTGTTGTTTTCAGACAGAACTCTGGTTTGTGTTATTCTTTGTTCTCTTGCTAAGCTGTCTTGCCAACTTGGATGGTCACAATATCCAGTACTACAAAACAGAAGTTAGCAAGGGACAAAAATACTTGGATTCCAAACTGTGGTTATTTCCATAATCCAAATTCAGTCTAGCGCTATGCAAATACCTATAAAAAGAAGATTTATAGCCAGCATCATAAGTAAGTTGCCAAACATGTTAACCAATGTCAGCTGTGAAAAACATATAGGTCATTAGGAAATGCTTTTATGTTGAACCTAGTGGCAGCTAATGCTTGAGGGAGGTCAACACAGCATGAACCCGTAGTACACTTTGAAAAGCTGTTATTTTTTTAATCCTGTGATGTCTGGTTTGTACATTTTCATGTTGACTTTCCTGTTTGGCCAATATTGCAGGGAAGTTACAGTGAACTAAGGCTAGAATTTCCTTTTATTCATTGCCCATTTTGTGGCAGATTTAGGAAAATGGGACATAGAGGCCTCGGACCAATTTCCTGCTATTCTGCTTCTCCTCCACCCATGTTGTGGGTGGCCCACAATAATTACAGGTCGAGTGTCCTTTATCTGTAAATCCAAAAACTGAACACATCCAAAAACTGTACTCTTTTTGAACCTCACCAACATTTAGTGTGGGAAATCTAGTAATTTGTCTGCACTGTTTACCTTGCGATTTTTGTGGTGAACGTGTCAAAAATAAACTTATTACAGGTACCCTGTATTTATTATTCAGTGATACATCTTACTTTTCTAGCCATTTTATTTACTTTCGACTATAGCTAGTCTAGGATTAGGTTATTGTAATGCAAGTAGGCCTAGTCATATATGGGGTATCCGAAATTATTTGAAATCCGAAATGTAATTGGCCTCGAGGGTTTCAGATAAAGGTTACATGACCTGCAATTCCACTCTCTGCTTGAAAATTAAAACTTAATGATGTGCTGTATCCATTTGCCTCACCAATCAACTGTGGCCTTCCTCAAAAGATCAATGCCAGTGTAAAAGGTATTTTTGATTGTTAGGTAGCATTAGACAGGCAGAAATATTATTAAAGGCCATATTATTAGTATTGTGTACTTGCTCAAACTTTGCTGCTAAAAATTGTTTTTTGTTGCTATTTTGGGGTGTTCTCTATCTTACTTTGGTAATCTGATGTGTAATATGCCTTTAAGAAGAATGTTATACTGGAAGATCACATGATCTTAGTATCCAATAGCAGAGTAGCACAGGCTACCTCTGTAGTTGGTAGTCAATAGTAGCAGTAGTAGTATGGAGATAGGGTCTGAAGTGTTAGCACATGTTTAGTTGCTGCTGAGTACCTTTGTAAATAAACACAGAGTTTCTATGAAGTATCAGCTACTCAACCCTATCATTAGTACCAAATTGGCCACCCCTTACAACAAGTGTGCGAACAGAATCCACAAACTGGTGATTAGGATCCAACACCTACTAATAACACTACTTGGTGCTCTGGAGCTTGTTTCAGCCACAAAGGACACAATGGTTTAACAGAGATTTTCCTTTACCTGTGCTTTGCAGAGGGTATGGAGGAGCAACTCAAAGTCTTTTTGTCCAAGTAATTAACCTTTGAATGGTTCATCTTCAGCTGTTGAATACTATAACTCTTTCAAGTACATTCACAGTTCTTGACTTTTTTTTTCCGGCAGTGGGACATGAACCCACAACCTTCTGACTCAAAGGCAAGGGTGCTATGAACTGAGCCACAGCTGACACCTCTATGGAGGAGCAACTCAAGGGGACCTGGCTCCTCAGGCACCATCATAGGTTTCACCTGTTCACTTACCCAAGCTGTCATATTTTCAGACCTATGGACAGTCACACCTCAACCTTTGCAATATATGATGCTTCAACAGGTTATGCTTCTCTTACGAGGTGATAGAGCATTGCACGACCTCTTGGTTCAATCTGAAACACATTACCACAAAATAAATTATACCATGGCATTCCAACTGCTATTTCACTGGCTCATTTCAAATGGCATCAGTACATTTTTAATAGCAGCCAAGCAAGCGTGAGCAGTATTGTTCATTTCTTTCCCTACGGACCTTCTGCATCAACATGAAAGTATTTCTTACAGTTTCTTCAAGTGTAAAGTTTCAATGGCTGAACACACATTACCACATATGTCCTTTTCTCAATAAGAAGGGACATAATTCTCTTGATGAGCAACAGGTCTGCGAAGCACCTCATTATGATGTGAATGTTTGCTATTCGAGGAGCTATCAAGATTCCTTTAGATTAAGGCAACTACATTCCTAGCTTAGTTCAGTGATCAAAGCAGTTTCTGGTTAGCTGATTAATGACCAAAGTTACCCTCTGGAATAGTTCCTGATGGTGTCGATTCCCCGTGAGCACAAATGCAATGCCACCTGAACTGTCATTGACTACACCTTAGGAATTCTGAAGGCATCTTTTACCTTGGAGCAATCTGAAGGAGCATTGCAGCAAAATCCCACTAAGATGTCTTGTGGTTTGCTGTGTATTGCACAGTAGTGCCAGCAGCAAAAGATTGCTGGTTAATCTCAGAGAATGAAGGTGAAGATTACAAAGGCCAACCATGGCAGCAGGTCCTTAAAGGCCTGATTGAGGTAGAGCACATGCAGGGCAATCCTTTCTCAGCTGCCAATTCAATTTATAAGGGTCCTTCAGCTAAAGACCTTAAGATAAATGAGACTAAAGGCCACTGCAGCACAACTATCTCCCAGTGCAGGCCAAGGAGGAATATAGAATGGAGTCTGCTTCGACCTGGATTTTGCTCCCTTGCTTCAGCTGCTATTTTCTGAATTGGGAGGTGCGGAGAACAGTGGGCAAACCTCCTCCAACCCCCTCCCCGGCATCAATGTGGCATGTTGAGAGTGTTCCTGGGCTACCCTGCAAATGCTGCACTTTATCCTTTAAAAGGCTTACATGGCACTCTCTCTAGTCGGTGTGGCTTCATATTGAAAGGCTACAAATCTTATTTAGACTGAAGTCATTGATCCTATACAGCATTGATTGCCTTTTGACTGGAGGCAAAATGGCTCCACTTGAAGCTGAAGACTTGTGAAAATAATTTTTAATGTTTTCTTCAGTCAAGGAAGGGCAGCTCAGGTGGAACAGTTGTTGACCTATCCAAATTACAAGAGTGCATCAGAACAGAAAGTGTCGCAGGTGCTAGTGACCTACTCCAACTTGACA
>NW_027598770.1:0-36979 GCF_964194155.1 Cetorhinus maximus
GAGTGAGATCACGGGGAGGTTAAAGGGACAGAGATTGAGATCAAGGGGAGGTTAAAGGGAAAGAGAGTGAGTTAAGGGGAGGTTTAAGGGCCAGAGATTGAGAACATGGGGAGGTTAAAGAGACAGAGAGTGAGATCGCGGGACGGTTAAAGAGCCAAAGAATTAGATGACGGGGAGGTTAAAAGGACAGAGAGTGAGATCAAAGGGAGGTTAAAGGGGCAGAGAGAGAGATCACGGGGAGGTTAAACGCACAAAGAGTAAGATCACGAGGAGGTTAAAGGGACAGAGAGTGATATCGCGGGTAGGTTAAAGGGACAGGGAGTGAGATCACTGGGAAGTTAAAGGGACAGAGAGTGAGATCACGGGGAGTTTAAAGGGACAGAGAGTGAGATCACGGGCAGATTAATTGGACAGCGAGTGAGATCACGGTGAATTAATGGGACAGAGAGTGAGATCACGGGGAGGTTAAAGGAACAGAGTGTGAGATCAAGGGGAGGATAAAGGGAAGGAGGGTGATATCACGGGGTGTTTTAAGGGACAGAGAGTGAGATTACGGGGAGGTTCAAGTGCCAGACAGTGAGATCACGGGGAGGTTAAAGGGACAGAGAGTGACATAACGGGGAGGTTAAAGGGCCAGAGAGTTAGATGACGGGGAGGTTAAAAGGACAGAGAATGAGATCACGGGGAGGTTAAAGGGACAGAGAGAGAGATCACGGGGAGTTTAAAAGGACAGAGAGTGAAATCACGGGGATGTTATAGGGACAGAGATTGAGATCACGGGTGGGTTAAAGGGACAGAGAGTGAGATCACGGGGAGGTTAAAGGGACAGAGATTGAGATCACAGGGAGGATAAAGGGACAGAGAGAGAGATCACGGGGAGGTTAAACGTACAAAGAGTGAGATCACGGGGAGGTTAAAGGGACAGAGAGTGAGATCACGAGGACGTAAAAGTGACAGAGAGTGAGAACGCGGAGATGTTAAAGGGACAGAGAGTGAGATTACGGGGAGGTTAAGCGGACAGAGGGTGAGATCACTGGGAGATTAAAGGGGCAGAGAGTGATATCACGGGTAGGTTAAAGGGACAGAGAGTGAAATAACAGGAAGGTTAAAGGGACAGAGAGTGATATCACGGGGAGGTTAAAGGGACAGAGAGTTAGATGACGGGGTGGTTAAAAGGACAGAGAGTGAGATCATGGGGAGGTTAAAGGGACAGAGAGTTAGATGACGGGGAGGTTAAAAGCACAGTGAGTAAGATCACGGGGAGGTTAAAGGGACAGAGACTGATATCACGGGGAGATTAAAGAGACAGAGAGTTAGATGACGGGGAGGTTAAAGGGACAGATAGTGAGATCACGGGGAGGTTAACGGGACTGAGAGTGAAAACACGAGGAGGTTAAAGGGACAGAGAATAAGATCACGGGGAGGTTAAGGGGACAGAGAATGAGATCAATGGGAATTTAAAGGGACAGAGAGTGAGAATACCGGGTGGTTAAAGGTACAGAGAGTGAAATCACGAGGAGGTTAAAGGGACAGAGAGTTAGATGACTTGGAGGTTAAAAGGACAGAGACTGAGATCACGGGGAGTTTAAAAGGACAGAGAGTGAGATCAGGGATGGGTTAAAGGAACAGAGAGTGAGATCACAGGGAGGTTAAAGGGCCAGAGAGTTAGATGATGGGGAGGTTAAAAGGACAGAGAATGAGATTACGGGGAGGTTATAGGGACAGAGAGAGAGATCAAGGGGAGTTTAAAAGGACAGAGACTGATAACACGGGGAGGTTAAACGTACAAAGAGTGAGATCACGGGGAGGTTAAAGGGACAGAGAATGAGATCATGGGGAGGTTAAAGGGATAGAGAGTGATATCATGGGGAGGTTAAAGGGACAGAGAGTTACATCAGGGGGAGTTTAATGGGACAGCGAGTGAGATCACACGGAGGTTAAGAGGACAGAGAGTGAGATCACGGGGAGTTTAAAGGGAAAGACAGAGATCACGGGGTGCTAAAAGGGACAGAGAGAGTTAACGGGGAGATGATCGCGACAGAGTGAGGTCACGAGGCGGTTAAAGGGACAGAGAATAAGACCACGGGGAGGTTAAAGGGACAGAGAATGAGATCATGGGGAATTTAAAGAGACAGAGAATGAGAATACCGGGAGGTTAAAGGTACAGAGAGTGAAATCACGTGGAGGTTAAAGGGACAGAGAGTGAGATCACGGGGAGGTAAAAGGGACAGAAAGTGAGATCACGGGGAGGTTAAAGGGACTGAGAGTGAGATCACGGGTAGGTTAACGGGACAGAGAGTGAGATCACGGGGAGGTTAAGGTGACAGAGAGTGAGATCACGTGGAGGTTAAAGGGACAGAGAGTGAGATCACAGGGAGTTTAAAGGGACAGAGAGTGAGATCACGGGGAGGTTAAAGGTACAGAGAATGATATCACGGTGAGTTTAAAGGGACAGAGAGTGAGAACACTGGCAGTTTAAAGGGAAAGACAGAGATCACTGGGAGGTTAAAGGGACAGAGAGAGAGACTACGGGGAAGTTAAAGCGACAGAGAGAGATCACGGGGTGGCTAAAGGGACAGAGAGTGATATCACGGGGTGGATAAAGTGACAGAGAGTGAGATCACTGGGAAGTTAAAGGGACAGAGATTTGGATCACTGGGAGGTTAAAGGGACAGAGAGTGAGATCACGGGGAGGTTAATGGGACAGAGTGTGAGATCACGGGGAGGTCAAAGGGACAGATAGTGAGATGATGGGGAGGATAAAGGGACAGAGAGTGAGATCACGGGGATGTTAAAGGGATAGAGAGTGAGATCACGGGGAGGTTATCGGGACAGAGAGTGAGATCACGGGGAGGTTAATAGGAATGAGAGTGAGATCACGGGTTGGTTTAAGGGACCGGGAGTGAGATCACGGGGAGGTTAAAGCGACAGAGAGTGAGATCACGGGGAGGTTATAGGGACAGAGAGTGAGATCACGGGGAGGTTAAAGGGATAGAGAGTTAGATGACGGGGAGGTTAAAGGGACAGTGAGTGAGATCACGGGGAGGTTAAAGGGACAGAGATTGAGATCACGAGGAGTTTAAAGGGACAGAGAACGAGATCACGGGGAGGTTAAAGGGACAAAGAATGAGATCATGGCCATATTAATGGGAGAGAGATTGAGATCATGGGGAGTTTAAAGGGACAGAGAGTGAGAATACCGGGAGGTTAAAGGTACAGAGAGTGAAATCACGTGGAGGTTATAGGGACAGAGAGTGAGATCACGGGGAGGTAAAAGGGACAGAAAGTGAGATCACGGGGAGGTTAAAGGGACAGAGAGTGAGATCACGTGGAGAGTAAAGGGATAGAGAATGATATCGCGGTGAGTTTAAAGGGACAGAGAGTGAGAACACGGGCAGTTTAAAGGGAAAGACAGAGATCACTGGGAGGTTAAAGGGAAAGAGAGAGAGATCACGGGGAAGTTAAAGGGACAAAGATTTGGATCACGGAGAGGTTAAAGGGACAGAGAGTGAGATCACGGGGAGGTTAATGGGACAGAGATTGAGATCACGGGGAGGTTAAAGGGACAGAGAGTGAGATCACCGGGAGGTTAATGGGACAGAGAGTGAGATCACGGGCAGGTTAAAGGGACAGAGAGTGAGATCACGGGGAGGTTAAAGGGACAGAGAGTGAGATCACCGGGAGGTTAATGGGACAGAGAGTGAGATCACGGGCAGGTTAAAGGGACAGAGAGTGAGATCACGGGGAGGTTAAAGGGACAGGGAGTGAGATCACGGGGAGGTTAACGGGACAGAGAGTGAGATCACGGGGAGGTTAAAGGGCTGAGATTGAGATCACGGGGAGTTTAAAGGGACAGAGATTGAGGTCACGGGGTGGTTAAAGGGACAGAGAATGAGATCACGGGGATGTCAAAGGGACAGAGATTGAGATCACGGGGAGGTTAAAAGGACAGAGAGTGATATCGCGGTGACGTTTAAGGGACAGAGAGTGATATCACGGTGAGGTTAAAGGGACAGAGAGTGAGATCACGGGGAGTTTAAAGGGAAAGACAGAGATCACTGGGAGGTTAAAGGGAAAGAGAGAGAGATCACGGGGAAGTTAAAGGGACAAAGATTTGGATCACGGGGAGGTTAAAGGGACAGAGAGTGAGATCACGGGGAGGTTAATGGGACAGAGAGTGAGATCACGGGGAGGTCAAAGGGATAGAGAGTAGATCATGTGGAGGTTAATGGGACAGAGACTGAGATCACCGTGAGGTTAATTGGACAGAGAGTGAGATCACGGGGAGGTTAAAGAGACAGAGAGTGAGATCACGGGGAGGTTAAAGGGACAGAGAGTGAGATCACGGGGAGGTTAAAGGGACAGAGAGTGAGATCACCGGGAGGTTAATGGGACAGAGAGTGAGATCACGGGCAGGTTAAAGGGACAGAGAGTGATAGCACCGAGAGGTGAAAGGGACAGAGAGTAAGATCACGGGGAGGTTAAAGTGACAGAGAGTGAGATCACGGGGAGGCTAAAGGGACAGAGTGAGATCACTGGGAAGTTAAAGGGCCAGAGAGTGAGAGCACCGGGAGGTTAAAGGGACAGAGAGTATGATCACGGGGAGGTTAACGGGACAGAGAGTGAGATCACGGGGAGGTTAAAGGGCTGAGAGTGAGATCACGGGGAGTTTAAAGGGACAGAGATTGAGGTCACGGGGTGGTTAAAGGGACAGAGAGTGAGATCACGGGGATGTCAAAGGGACAGAGATTGAGATCACGGGGAGGTTAAAAGGACAGAGAGTGATATCGCGGTGAGGTTTAAGGGACAGAGAGTGATATCACGGTGAGGTTAAAGGGACAGAGAGTGAGATCACGGGGAGTTTTAAGGGAAAGACAGAGATCACGGGGAGGTTAAACTGACAGAGAGAGATCACAGGGTGGTGAAAAGGACAGAGATTGTGATCACCAGGAGGTTAAAGGGTCAGAGTGCTAAATCAGGAAGGTTAAAGGGACAGAGAGTTAGATTACTGGGAAGTTAAAGGGACAGAGATTTAGATCACGGGGAGGTGAATGGGACAGAGAGTGAGATCACGGGGAGTTCAAAGGGACGGAGAGTGAGATCACGGGGAGGTTAACGGGACAGAGGGTGAGATCACGGGAAGGTTAACGGGAAAGAGAGTGAGATCAACGGGAGGATAAAGGGACAGAGAATGAGATCACGGGAAGGTTAACGGGACAGACTGAGATCACGGGGAGGTTAATAGGAATGAGAGTGAGGTCACGGGGAAGTTAAATGGACAGGGTGTGAGATCACGGGGTGGTTAAAGCGACAGAGAGTGTGATCAGGGGGCGGTTAATGGGACAGAGAATGAGATCACGTGGACGTTAAAGGGACAGAAAGTGAGATCACGGGGAAGTTAAAGGGACAGAGAGTGAGATCACGGGGAGGTTAAATGGACAGAGATTGAAATCACGGGAAGATTAAATGGACAGAGAGTGAGATCACGGGGTGGTTTAAGGGACAGAGAGTTAGATCACGGGGAGGTTAAGGGACAGAGATTGAGCTCAAGGGGAGGTTAAAGGGAAAGAGCTTGAGATCACGGGGTGGTTAAAGGGACAGAGCGTGAGATTACGGGGAGGTTAAAGGGACAGAGAGTGAGATCACGGGGAGGATAATGGGTCTGAGAGTGATTTCACGGGGAGGTTTAAGGGATAGACTGTGAGATCACGGGAAAGTTAAGGGGATAGAGAGTGAGATCAGGGGGAGGTTAAAGGGACAGAGAGTTATATCACGGGGAGGTTAAAGGGACAGAGAGAGTTAACGGGGAGATTAAAGCGACAGAGTGAGATCACGGGGAGGTTAAAGGGACAGAGAGTGAGATCACAGGGCGGTTAAAGGGACAGAGAGTGATATCACGGGGAGGTTAAAGGGACAGAGAGTGAGATCACGGGGAGGTTAAAGGGACTAAGAGTGAGATCACGGGGAGGCTAAAGTGACAGAGAGTGAGATCACGGGGAGGTTAAAGGGACAGAGATTGAGATCACGAGGAGTTTAAAGGGACAGAGAACGAGATCACGGGGAGGTTAAAGGGACAGAGAATGAGATCATGGCCATATTAATGGGAGAGAGGTTGAGATCATGGGGAGTTTAAAGGGACAGAGAGTGAGATCATGGGGAGGTTAAAGGTACAGAGAGTGAGATCACGTGGAGAGTAAAGGGACAGAGAATGATATCGCGGTGAGTTTAAAGGGACAGAGAGTGAGAACACGGGCAGTTTAAAGGGAAAGACAGAGATCACTGGGAGGTTAAAGGGAAAGAGAGAGAGATCACGGGGAAGTTAAAGGGACAAAGATTTGGATCACGGGGAGGTTAAAGGGACAGAGAGTGAGATCACCGTGAGGTTAATTGGACAGAGAGTGAGATCACGGGGAGGTTAAAGGGACAGAGAGTGAGATCACGGGGAGGTTAAAGGGACAGAGAGTGAGATCACGGGGAGGTTAAAGGGACAGAGAGTGAGATCACCGGGAGGTTAATGGGACAGAGAGTGAGATCACGGGCAGGTTAAAGGGACAGAGAGTGATAGCACCGAGAGGTGAAAGGGACAGAGAGTAAGATCACGGGGAGGTTAAAGGGACAGAGAGTGAGAGCACCGGGAGGTTAAAGGGACAGAGAGTATGATCACGGGGAGGTTAACGGGACAGAGAGTGAGATCACGGGGAGGTTAAAGGGACTGAGAGTGAGATCACGGGGAGTTTAAAGGGACAGAGATTGAGGTCACGGGGTGGTTAAAGGGACAGAGAGTGAGATCACGGGGATGTCAAAGGGACAGAGATTGAGATCACGGGGAGGTTAAAAGGACAGAGAGTGATATCGCGGTGAGGTTTAAGGGACAGAGAGTGATATCACGGTGAGGTTAAAGGGACAGAGAGTGAGATCACGGGGAGTTTTAAGGGAAAGACAGAGATCACGGGGAGGTTAAACTGACAGAGAGAGATCACAGGGTGGTGAAAAGGACAGAGATTGTGATCACCAGGAGATTAAAGGGTCAGAGTGCTAAATCAGGAAGGTTAAAGGGACAGAGAGCTGGATTACTGGGAAGTTAAAGGGACAGAGATTTAGATCACGGGGAGGTGAATGGGACAGAGAGTGAGATCACGGGGAGTTCAAAGGGACGGAGAGTGAGATCACGGGGAGGTTAACGGGACAGAGGGTGAGATCACGGGAAGGTTAACGTGACAGAGAGTGAGATCAACGGGAGGATAAAGGGACAGAGAATGAGATCACGGGAAGGTTAACGGGACAGACTGAGATCACGGGGAGGTTAATAGGAATGAGAGTGAGGTCACGGGGAAGTTAAATGGACAGGGTGTGAGATCACGGGGTGGTTAAAGCGACAGAGAGTGTGATCAGGGGGCGGTTAATGGGACAGAGAATGAGATCACGTGGACGTTAAAGGGACAGAAAGTGAGATCACGGGGAAGTTAAAGGGACAGAGAGTGAGATCACGGGGAGGTTAAGGGACAGAGATTGAGCTCAAGGGGAGGTTAAAGGGAAAGAGCTTGAGATCACGGGGTGGTTAAAGGGACAGAGCGTGAGATCACGGGGAGGTTAAAGGGACAGAGAGTGAGCTCACGGGGAGGATAATGGGTCTGAGAGTGATTTCACGGGGAGGCTTAAGGGATAGACTGTGAGATCACGGGAAAGTTAAGGGGATAGAGAGTGAGATCAGGGGGAGGTTAAAGGGACAGAGAGTTATATCACGGGGAGGTTAAAGGGACAGAGAGAGTTAACGGGGAGATTAAAGCGACAGAGTGAGATCACGGGGAGGTTAAAGGGACAGAGAGTGAGATCACAGGGCGGTTAAAGGGACAGAGAGTGATATCACGGGGAGGTTAAAGGGACAGAGAGTGAGATCACGGGGAGGTAAGAGGGACAGAGAATGAGATCACGTGGACGTTAAAGGGACAGAAAGTGAGATCACGGGGAAGTTAAAGGGACAGAGAGTGAGATCACGGGGAGGTTAAGGGACAGAGATTGAGCTCAAGGGGAGGTTAAAGGGACAGAGATTGAGATCATGGGGAGTTGAAAGGGACAGAGAGTGAGATCACGGGGAGGTTAAAGGGACTAAGAGTGAGATCACAGGTAGATTAACGGGACAAAGAGTGAGATCACTGGGAGGCTAAAGGGACTGAGAGTGAGATCACGGGGAGGTTAATGGGACAGAGAGTGAGATCACGGGGAGGTTAAAGGGACAGAGAGAGAGATCACGATGAGGTTAAACGTGAAGACAGAGATCACTGGGAGGTTAAATCGACAGAGAGTGAGATCACGGGGAGGTTGAAGGGACAGAGAGAGATTACTGGGAGGTTAAAGCGACAGTGAGAGATCACGGGATGGTTAAAGGGACAGAGGCTGAGATCACGGTGAGGTTAAAGGACAGAGAGTGAGATCACTGGGAAGTTAAAGGGACAGAGATTGAGATCACGGGGAGGTTAAAGTGACAGAGAGTGAGATCACGAGGAAGTTAAAGGGACAGAGAGTGAGAACACGGGGAGATTAAAGGGAAAGACAGTGATCATGAGGAGGTTAAAGGGACAGAGAGGGAGTTAACGAGGAGGATAAAGCGACAGAGAGTGAGATCACGGGGAGGTTAAAGGGACAGAGAGTGAGTTCACGGGGCGGTTAAAGGGACAGAGAGTGAATTCACGGGGAGGATAACTGGACAGTAAGTGCTATCACGGGGAGGTTAAAGGGACAGAGAGTGAGTACACGGGAAGGTTAAAGGGACAGAGAGTGAGATTATGGGGAGGTTAAAGGGAAAGAGAGTGAGATCACGGGGAGACTAAAGGGACAGGGAGTGAGATCACGGGGAGGCTAAAGGGAAAGAAAGTGAGATCACTGCAAAGTTAAAGGGATAGAGACTTAGATCACGGGGAGGTTAAAGCGACAGAGAGTGAGATCACGGGGAGATTAATGTGACAGAGAGTGGGATCACGTGGACGTTAAAGGGACAGAGAGTGAGATCACGGGGAGATTAATGTGACAGAGAGTGGGATCACGTGGACGTTAAAGGGACAGAGAGTGAGATCACGGGGAAGTTAAAGGGACAGAGAGTGAGATCACGGGGAGGTTATAGGGACAGAGAGTCAGATCAGGGGAGGTTAATGGGACAGAGAGAGAGATCACGGGGAGGTGAAAGGGACAGAGAGTGAGATCACGGGGAGGTTAAAGGGACAGAGAGTGAGATCACGGGCACGTTAAATAGACAGAGATTGAGTTAACGGGGAGGTTAAAGGGACAGAGTGAGATCACTGGGATCTTAAATGGACAGAGATTGAGATCACGGGGAGGTTAAAGGGACAGAGAGTGAGATCACCGGGAGGCTACTGGGACAGAGAGTGATATCACGGGGAGGTTAAAGGGACAGAGAGTGATATCACGGGGAGGTTAAAGGGACAGAGTGCTACATCAGGGAGGTTAAAGGGACGGAGAGTGAGATCACTGGGAAGTTTAAGGGACAGAGATTTAGATCACGGGGAGGTTAACGGGACAGAGAGTGAGATCACGGGCAGGTTAAAGGGACAGAGAGAGATTACGGGGAGGTTAAAGCGACAGAGAGTGAGTTCACGGTGAGGTTAATGGGACAGAGAGTGAGATCACGTGGAGGTTAAAGGGACAGTGAGAGATTATGGGGAGGTTAAAGCGACAGAGCGAGATCACGGGGAGGTTAAAGGGACAAAGAGTGAGATCACTGGGAAGTTTAAGGAACAGAGATTTAGGTCACGGGGAGGTTAAAGGGACAGAGAGAGATTACGGGGAGGTTAAAGCGACGAGAGTGAGATCACGGTGAGGTTAATGGGGCAGAGAGTGAGATCACGTGGAGGTTCAAGGGACAGAGAGTGAGATCGCAGGGAGGTTAAAGCGACAGAGAGTGAGATCACGGGGAGATTAATGTGACAGAGAGTGAGATCACGTGGACGTTAAAGGGACAGAGAGTGAGATCACGGGGAAGTTAAAGGGACAGAGTGTGAGATCACGGGGAGGTTATAGGGACAGAGAGTCAGATCAGGGGAGGTTAATGGGACAGAGAGTGAGATCACGGGGAGGTGAAAGGGACAGAGAGTGAGATCACGGGGAGGTTAAAGGGACAGAGAGTGAGATCACGGGCACGTTAAATAGACAGAGATTGAGTTAACGGGGAGGTTAAAGGGACAGAGTGAGATCACTGGGATCTTAAAGGGACAGAGATTGAGATCACGGGGAGGTTAAAGGGACAGAGAGTGAGATCACCGGGAGGCTAGTGGGACAGAGAGTGATATCACGGGGAGGTTAAAGGGACAGAGAGTGATATCACGGGGAGGTTAAAGGGACAGAGTGCTACATCAGGGAGGTTAAAGGGACGGAGAGTGAGATCACTGGGAAGTTTAAGGGACAGAGATTTAGATCACGGGGAGGTTAACGGGACAGAGAGTGAGATCACGGGCAGGTTAAAGGGACAGAGAGAGATTACGGGGAGGTTAAAGCGACAGAGAGTGAGTTCACGGTGAGGTTAATGGGACAGAGAGTGAGATCACGTGGAGGTTAAAGGGACAGTGAGAGATTATGGGGAGGTTAAAGCGACAGAGCGAGATCACGGGGAGGTTAAAGGGACAAAGAGTGAGATCACTGGGAAGTTTAAGGAACAGAGATTTAGATCACGGGGAGGTTAAAGGGACAGAGAGAGATTACGGGGAGGTTAAAGCGACGAGAGTGAGATCACGGTGAGGTTAATGGGGCAGGGAGTGAGATCACGTGGAGGTTCAAGGGACAGAGAGTGAGATCGCAGGGAGGTTAAAGCGACAGAGAGTGAGATCACGGGGAGATTAATGTGACAGAGTGAGATCACGTGGACGTTAAAGGGACAGAGAGTGAGATCACGGGGAAGTTAAAGGGACAGAGAGTGAGATCACGGGGAGGTTATAGGGACAGAGAGTCAGATCAGGGGAGGTTAATGGGACAGAGACTGAGATCACGGGGAGGTGAAAGGGACAGAGAGTGAGATCACGGGGAGGTTAAAGGGACAGAGAGTGAGATCACGGGCACGTTAAATAGACAGAGATTGAGAAAACGGGGAGGTTAAAGGGACAGAGTGAGATCACTGGGATCTTAAATGGACAGAGATTGAGATCACGGGGAGGTTAAAGGGACAGAGAGTGAGATCACCGGGAGGCTACTGGGACAGAGAGTGATATCACGGGGAGGTTAAAGGGACAGAGAGTGATATCACGGGGAGGTTAAAGGGACAGAGTGCTACATCAGGGAGGTTAAAGGGACAGAGAGTGAGATCACTGGGAAGTTTAAGGGACAGAGATTTAGATCACGGGGAGGTTAACGGGACAGAGAGTGAGATCACGGGCAGGTTAAAGGGACAGAGAGAGATTACGGGGAGGTTAAAGCGACAGAGAGTGAGTTCACGGTGAGGTTAATGGGACAGAGAGTGAGATCACGTGGAGGTTAAAGGGACAGTGAGAGATTATGGGGAGGTTAAAGCGACAGAGCGAGATCACGGGGAGGTTAAAGGGACAAAGAGTGAGATCACTGGGAAGTTTAAGGAACAGAGATTTAGATCACGGGGAGGTTAAAGGGACAGAGAGAGATTACGGGGAGGTTAAAGCGACAGAGAGTGAGATCACGGGGAGATTAGTGTGACAGAGAGTGAGGTGACATGGTGGTTAAAGGGACAGAGAGTGAGATCACACGGAGGTTAAAGGGAAAGAGAGTTAGATCACGGGAGGTTAACGGGAGAGAGAGTGAGATCACGGGCAGTTTAAAGGGACAGAGAGTGAGATCACGGGGAGTTTAAAGGTACAGAGATTGAGTTCACGGGGCGGTTAAAGGGACAGAGAGTGAGATCACGGGGAGGATAACTGGACAGTGGGTGCGATCACGGGGAGCATAATGGGACAGAGAGTGAGAGCACGAGGAGGTTAAAGGGACAGAGAGTGTGATCACGGGGAGGTTAAAGGGACAGAGAGTGAGATCACGGGGAGTTTAAAGTGACAGAGAGTGTGATCACGGGGAGGTTAAAAGGACAGAGAGTGAGATCACGGGAAGGTTAAAGGGACAGAGAGTGAGATTACGGGGAGGTTAAAGGGACAGAGAGTGAGATCATGGGGAGGCTAAAGGGACAAAGAGTGAGATCACGAGGAGGCTAAAAGGAAAGAGAGTGAGATCACTGGGAAGTTAAAGGGATAGAGATTTAGATCACGGGGAGGTTAACGGGACAGAGAGTGAGATCACGGGGTGGTTAAAGGGAGAGAGAGTGAGATCACGGGGAGATTAATGTGACAAAGAGTCAGATCACGTAGACGTTAAAGGGACAGAGAGTGAGATCACGGGGAAGTTAAAGGGACAGAGAGTGAGATCACGGGGAGGTTAAAGGGACAGAGAGTGAGATCACAGGGAGGTTAAAGGGACAGAGAGTGAGATCACTGCGAGGTTAATGGGACGGAGAGTGAGATCACGTGGAGGTTAAAGGGACAGGGAGTGAGATCTCAGGGAGGTTAAAGGGAGAGAGAGTGAGATCACGGGGTGGTTAAAGGGACAGAGAGTGAGATCACAGGGAGGTTAATGGGAGAGAGTGTGAGATCACGGGGAGTTTAATGGGGCAGAGAGTGAGATCACGGGGAAGTTAAAGGGACAGAGAGTGAGATCACGGGGAGGTTAAAGGGAAAGAGAATGAGTTCACGGTGAGCTTAAAGGGACAGGGAATGAGAGCACAGGGAAGTTAATGGGACAGAGAGTGAGATCATGGGAAGTTTAAAGGTACAGAGATTGAGTTCACGGGGCGGTTAAAGGGACAGAGATTGAGATTACGGGGAGGATAACTGGACAGTGATTGCGATCACGGGGACGTTAATTGAATAGAGAGTGAGATCATGTGGAGGTGAAAGTGACAGAGAGTGAGTTCTCAGGGAGGTTAAATGGACAGTGAGTGAGATCACGGGGATGTTAAAGGGACAGTGATTGAGATTACGGGGCGTTTAAAGGGACAGAGAGAGAGATCATGGTGAGGCTAAAGGGACAGGGAGTGAGATCACGGGGAGGATACAAGGAAAGAGAGTGAGATCACTGGGAAGTTAAAGGGACAGAAATTTAGATCACGGGGAGGTTAACGGGACAGAGAGTGAGATCATGGGGAGGTTAACGGGACAGAGAGTGAGATCACGGGGAGGTTAACGGGACAGAGAGTGAGATCACAGGGAGGTTAAAGGGACAGAGAGTGAGATCGCGGGGAGGTTAAAGGGAAAGAGAGTGAGATCATGGGGTGGTTAAAGGGACAGGGAATGAGTTCACGGGGAGCTTAAAGGGACAGAGAATGAGCGAACGGGGAAGTTAAAGAGACAGAGAATGAGATCACGGGGAGGTTGAAGGTACAGAGATTGAGTTCACGGGGCGTTTAAAGCGACAGAGAGTGAGATCACGGTGAGGTTAATGGGACAGAGAGTGAGATCATGTGGAGGTTAAAGGGACAGAGAGTGAGATCACAGGGAGGTTAAAGGGAAAGAGAGTTAGATCACAGGGAGGATAACGGGAGAGAGAGTGAGATCACGGGCAGTTTATAGGGAGAGAGAGTGAGATCACGGGGAGCTTAAAGGGACAGTGAATGACCGCACGGGGAAGTTAAAGAGACTGAGAGTGAGATCACCGGGAGGTTAAAGGTACAGAGATTGAGTTCACGGGGCGGATAAAGGGACAGAGAGTGAGATCACAGGGAGGATAACTGGACAGTGAGTGCGATCACGGGAAGCATAATGGGACAGAGAGTGAGAGCAGGGGAGGTTAAAGGGACAGAGAGTGAGATCACGGGGAGTTTAAAGTGACAGAGAGTGTGATCACGGGGAGGTTAAAAGGACAGAGAGTGAGATCACGGGAAGGTTAAAGGGACAGAGAGTGTGATTACGGGGAGGTTAAAGGGACAGAGAGTGAGATCATGGGGAGGCTAAAGGGAGAGAGTGTGAGATCACGGGGAGTTTAATGGGACAGAGAGTGAGATCACGGGGAGGTTAAAGGGACAGAGAGTGAGATCACTGGGAGGTTAATGGGACAGAGAGTGAGATCACGTGGAGGTTAAAGGGACAGGGAGTGAGATCTCAAGGAGGTTAAAGGGAGAGGGAGTGAGATCACCGGGAGGTTGAAGGGACAGAGAGTGAGATCACAGGGTGGTTGAAGGGACAGAGAGTGAGATCACAGGGAGGTTAAAGGGACAGGGTGTAAGATTACAGGGAGGTTAAAGGGACAGACAGAGTTAACGGGGAGGTTAAAGCGACAGAGTGAGATCACGGGGAGGTTAAAGGGACAGAGAGTGAGATTACGGGGAGGTTAAAGGGACTGAGAGTGAGATCACGGGGAGGTTAAAGGGACGGAGAGTGAGATCACGGGGAGGTTAAAGGGACAGAGAGTGAGATTACGGGGAGGTTAAAGGGACTGAGAGTGAGATCACGGGGAGGTTAAAGGGACGGAGAGTGAGATCACGGGGAGGTTAAATGGACAGAGGGTGAGATCATGGGAATGTTAAAGGGACAGACTGTGAGATCACGGGAAGGATAAAGGGACAGAGGGTGAGATGACGGGAATGTTAATGGGACAGAGATTGAGATCAGGGACAGTTATAGGGACAAAGTGTGATATCAGGGACAGCTAAAGGGACAGAGTGAGATCAGGAATATTAACGGACAGAGAGTGGGATCGGGGAACAGTTAAAGGGACAGAGAGTGAGATCAGGGAAGGTAAAAGGGACAGAGTGAGATCACGGGAAGATTAAAGGGACAGAGTGAGATCACAGGGAGGTTAAAGGGACAGAGAGTGAGATAACGGGGAGGTTAAATGGAAAGAGAGTGAGATCACGGGGAGGTTAAAGGGACAGAGAGTAAGATCATAGGGAGTTTAAAGGGACAGAGAGTGAGAACACGGAGAGTTTAAAGGGACAGAGAGTGTGATCACGGGACGTTTAAAGGGACAGAGATTTAGATCACGGGGAGGTTAAAGTGACAGAGAGAGATCACGGGGAGGTTAAAGGGACAGAGAGTGAGATCACGGGGAGGTTAATGGGACAGAGAGTGAGGTCACGGGTAAGTGAATGAGATCATGGGCAGATTATAGGGACAGAGATTGAGATCACGGGAAGATTAAAGGGAGAGAGTGAGATCACCGGGACGTTAAAGGGACAGTGAGAGAGATCACGGGGAGGTTAAAGGGACAGAGAGTGAGATCACGGGGAGGTTAATGGGACAGAGAGAGAGATCACGGGGAGGTTTAAGGTACAGAGACTGAGATCACGGGGAGGTTAAAGGGACAGAGAGTGAGATCACGGGGAGGTTTAAGGTACAGAGACTGAGATCACAGGGACGTTAATGGGACAGAGAGAGAGATCACGTGGAGGTTAAAGGCACAGAGACTGAGATCACGGGGAGGTTAAAGGGACAGAGAGTGAGATCACGGGGAGGTTAAAGTGAAAAAGAGTGAGATGACGGGGAGATTAAGGGGACAGAGTGTGAGATCAGGGTGGTTAAAGGGACTAGAGTGAGATCACGGGGAGGTTAAAGGGACAGAAAGAGATCACGGGGAGGTTAAAGGGACAGAGAGTTAGAAGACGGGGAGGTTAAACGGACTGAGAGTGAGATCACGGGGAGGTTAAAGGGACAAAAAGTGAGTTCAGGGGGAGGTTAATGGGACAGAGATTTAGATCACGTGGAGGTTAAAGGGACAGAGAGTGTTAGCACGGGGAGGTTTAAGGGATACAGAGTGAGATCACAGGAAAGTAAAAGGGACAGAGAGGGAGATCACGGGGAGGTTAAAGGGACAGAGATTGAGATCATGGGGAGGTTAAAGGGACAGAGAGTGAGATCACTGGGAGGTTAAAGGGACAGAGATTGAGATCACGGGCAGCTTAATGGGACTGAGAGTGAGATCACGGGGAGGTGAAAGGGACAGAGAGTGAGATCATGGGGAGGTTAAAGGGACCGAGAGTGATATCACGGGGAGATTATTGGAACAGAGAGTGAGATCACGGGGTGGTTAAAGGGACAGAGAGTGAGATCACGGGAAGGTGAAATGGACAGAGTGAGATCATTCGGACGTTAAAGGGACAGAGAGGTTAAAGGGTCGGAGAGTGAGATCACGGCGAGGTTAAAGGGACAGAGAGTGAGATCACGGGGAGGTTAAATGGACAGAGAGTGAGATCACGGGGAGGTTAAAGGAACAGAGAGTGAGATCACGGGGAGGTTATAGGGACAGAGGGTGAGATCACGGGAATGTTATAGGGACAGAGATTGAGATCAGGGACAGTTATAGGGACAGAGAGTCAGATCAGGGACAGTTAAAGGGACGGTTTACAGGACAGAGTGTGAGATCACGGGGTATTTTAAGTGACAGAGAGTGAGATCACGGGGAAGTTAATGTGACAGAAATTGAGCTCACGGGGAGATTTAAGGGACAGAGAGTGAGATTACAGGGAGGTTAAAGGGACAGAGAGTGAGAACACGGGGAGGTTAACGGGACAGAATGTGATATCACGGGGAGGTTAAAGGGACAGACACTGAGATCAGGGTGAGGTTAAAGGGACAGAGAGCTAGATCAGGAAGGTTAAAGCGACAGAGAGTGAGATCACGGGAAGGTTAAAGGGACAGACACTGAGATCAGGGTGAGGTTAAAGGGTCAGAGAGCTAAATCAGGAAGGTTAAAGGGACAGAGAGTGAGAGCACTGGGAAGTTAAAGGGACAGAGATTTAGATCACGGGGAGGTTAAAAGAACGGAGAGTGAGACCACGGGGTTGTTAATGGGCAGAGATTGAGATCATGGGGAGGTTAAAGGGACAGAGAGTGAGATCACGGGGAGGTTAACAGGACAGAGAGTGAGATCACGGGAAGATTTAATGGACAGAGTGAGATCACTGGGACGTTAAAGGGACAGAGAGAGAGATCACGGGGAGGTTAAAGGGACAGAGAGTGAGATCACAGGGAGGTTAAAGGCACAGAGATTGAGATCACGGGGAGGTTAAAGGGACAGAGAGTGAGATCACGGGGAGGTTAAAGGGACAGAGAGTGAGATCAGGGAAAGTTGAAAGGGACAGAGAGTGTAGATTTTGGGAAGGTTACCGGGACAGAGAGTGATATCACAGGGCTGTTAAAGGGTCAGAGAGTGAGATCATGGGGAGGTTAAAGGGACAGAGAGTGAGATCACGGGAAGGTTAATAGGAATGAGAGTGAGGTCACGGGTAGGCTAAACGGACAGAGAATGAGATCACGGGGAGGTTAATGGGACATTGAGTGCGATCACGGGGAGATTAAATTACAGAGAGTGAGACCACGGGGAGGTTAAAGGGACAGAGAGTGAGATCACGTGGAGGTTAAATGGACAGAGAGTGAGATCAAGGGGAGGTTAAAGGGACAGAGACTGAGATCACTGGGAAGTTAACGGGACAGAGATTTAGATCATGGGGAGGTTAACGGGTCAGAGAGTGATATCACTGGGAGGTTAAAGGGACAGAGAGAGATTACGGGGAGGTTAAAGGGACAGAGAGTGAGATCACGTGGACGTTAAAGGGACAGAGAGTGAGATCACGGGGTGGTTAAAGGGACAGAGAGTTTGATGACGGGGAGGTTAAATGGACAGAGAGTGAGATCACGGGGAGAATAATGGGACAGAGAATGAGATCACGGGGAGGTGAAAGGGACAGAGAATGAGATCACGGGCAGGTAAAATGGACAGAGATTGAGATCATGGGAAGATTAAATGGACAGAGAGTGAGATCACGGGGAGGTTAAAGGCACAGAGATTGAGATCACGGGGAGGTTACAGGGACAGAGAGTGAGATCACGGGGAGGTTAAAGGGACAGTGAGTTAGATGACTGGGAGGTTAAATGGACAGAGAGTGAGATCACGGGGAGGTTAAAGCGAAAGAGAGTGAGATCACGGGAAGATTAAAGGGACAGAAAGTGGGATAACGGGGAATTAAAGGGACAGTGAGTGAGATCACGGGGAAGTTAAAGGGACAGAGAGTGAGATCACTGGGAGGTTAAAGGGACAGAGAGTGAGAACACGGAGAGTTTAAAGGGACAGAGAGTGTGATCACGGGACGTTTAAAGGGACAGCGAGCTAAATCAGGGAGGTTAATGGGACAGAGAGTGAGGTCAGGGAGGTTAATGGGACTAGAGAGAGATCACGGGAAGGTTAAAGGGACATAGAGAGATTACGGGGAGGTTAAAGTGACAGAGAGAGATCACGGGGAGGTTAAAGGGACAGAGAGTGAGATCACGGGGAGGTTAATGGGACAGAGAGTGAGGTCACGGGTAAGTGAAAGGTACTGTGAATGAGATCATGGGCAGATTATAGGGACAGAGATTGAGATCACGGGAAGATTAAAGGGAGAGAGTGAGATCACTGGGACGTTAAAGGGACAGAGAGAGAGATCACGGGGAGGTTAAAGGGACAGAGAGTGAGATCATGGGGAGATTAAAGGGACAGTAAATGAGAACACTGGGAGGTTAATGGGACAGAGAGAGAGATCACGGGAAGATTAAAGGGAGAGAGTGAGATCACAGAGACGTTAATGGGACAGAGAGAGAGATCACGTGGAGGTTAAAGGCACAGAGACTGAGATCACGGTGAGGTTAAAGGGACAGAGAGTGAGATCACGGGGAGGTTAAAGTGAAATAGAGTGAGATCACGGGGAGATTAAGGGGACAGAGTGTGAGATCAGGTTGGTTAAAGGGACTAGAGTGAGATCACGGGGAGGTTAAAGGGACAGAAAGAAATCACGGGGAGGTTAAAGGGACAGAGAGTGAGATCACGGGGAGGTTAAAGGGACAGAGAGTGAGACCATCGGGAGCTTGGGGACAGAGAGTGAGATCACTGGGTGGTTAAAGGGACAGAGAGTTAGAAGACGGGGAGGTTAAACGGACTGAGAGTGAGATCACGGGGAGGTTAAAGGGACAAAAAGTGAGCTCAGGGGGAGGTTAATGGGACAGAGATTTAGATCACGTGGAGGTTAAAGGGACAGAGAGTGTTATCACGGGGAGGTTTAAGGGATACAGAGTGAGATCACAGGAAAGTAAAAGGGACAGAGAGGGAGATCATGGGGAGGTTAAAGGGACAGAGATTGAGATCATGGGGAGGTTAAAGGGACAGAGAGTGAGATCACTGGGAGGTTAAAGGGACAGAGATTGAGATCACGGGGAGGTTAAAGGGACCGAGAGTGATATCACGTGGAGATTATTGGAACAGAGAGTGAGATCACGGGGTGGTTAAAGGGACAGAGAGTGAGATCACGGGAAGATGAAATGGACAGAGTGAGATCACTCGGACGTTAAAGGGACATAGAGGTTAAAGGGTCGGAGAGTGAGATCACGGCGAGGTTAAAGGGACAGAGAGTGAGATCACGGGGAGGTTAAATGGACAGAGAGTGAGATCACGGGGAGGTTAAAGGAACAGAGAGTGAGATCACGGGGAGGTTATAGGGACAGAGATTGAGATCATGGACAGTTATAGGGACAGAGAGTCAGATCAGGGACAGTTAAAGGGACGGTTTACACGACGGAGAGTGAGATCACGGGGTATTTTAAGTGACAGAGAGTGAGATCACGGGGAAGTTAATGTGACAGAAATTGAGCTCACGGGGAGATTTAAGGGTCAGAGAGTGAGATTACAGGGAGGTTAAAGGGACAGAGAGTGAGAACACGGGGAGGTTAACGG
The DNA here is from genome assembly GCF_964194155.1 of Cetorhinus maximus. Classification (NCBI taxonomy): domain Eukaryota; kingdom Metazoa; phylum Chordata; class Chondrichthyes; order Lamniformes; family Cetorhinidae; genus Cetorhinus; species Cetorhinus maximus. Next base: position 19,714 of record NW_027598770.1, read on the forward strand.
GACAGAAAGTGATATCACAGGGAGGTTAAAGGGACAGACACTGAGATCAGGGTGAGGTTAAAGGGACAGAGAGCTAGATCAGGGAGGTTAAAGGGACAGAGAATGAGATCACGGGAAGGTTAAAGGGACAGACACTGAGATCAGGGTGAGGTTAAAGGGTCAGAGAGCTAAATCAGGAAGGTTAAAGGGACAGAGAGTGAGATCACAGGGAGGTTAAAGGGACAGAAAGTGAGATTACGGGGAGGTTATAGGGACAGAGAGTGACATCACGGGTATGTTAATGGGACATAGAGTGATATCACGTGAAGGCTTAAGGGATAGAGAGTGAGATCACGGGAAGGTTAAGTGGACAGAGAGTGAGATCAAGGGGAGGATTAAGGGACAGAGAGTGAAATCACGGGGAGGTAAAAGAGACAGAGAGTGATATCACGGGGAGGTTTAAGGGATAGAGAGTGAGATCACGGGGAGGTTAGAGGGACAGTGAATGAGATCACAGGGAGGTTAAAGGGAGAGAGAATGAGATCACGGGCACATTAAAGGGACAGAGATTGAGATCAAGGGGAGTTTAAAGGGACAGAGAATGAGAATACAGGGAGGTTTAAGGGACAGAGAGTGAGATTACGGGGAGGTTAAAGGGACAGAAAGTGAGATCACGATGACGTTAAAGGGACGGAGAGTGTGATCACGGGGAGGTTAAATGGACAGAGGGTGAGATCACGGGAATGTTAAAGGGACAGAGAGTGATATCACGGGGAGGTTAAAGGGACAGAGAGTGAGATCACGCGGAGGTTAAAGGGACAGAGAGAGAGATCACGGGGAGGTTATATGGACGGATGGTGAGATCACCGGAATGTTAATGGGACAGAGATTGAGATCAGGGACAGTTGAAGGGACAGAGAGTGAGATCACGGGGAGGTTAAAGGGACAGAGAATGAGTTCACAGGGAGCTTAAAGGGACAGAGAATGAGAGCACGGGGAAGTTAAAGGGACAGAGAGTGAGATCACGGTCAGGTTATAGGGACGGAGAGTGTGATCACGGGGAGGTTAAAGGGACTGAGAGTGAGATCACTGGGAGGTTAAAGGGACAGAGAGTGAGATCAGAGGGAGGTTAAAAGGACAGACAGGGAGATCACGGGGAGGTTAAAGGGACAGAGAGTGATATCACGGGGAGGTTAAAGGGACTGAGAGTGAAATCACGGGGAGATTAAATTGACAGAGAGTGAGATCACGGGGAGGCTAAAGGGACAGAAATTGAGATCACGGGGAGGTTAAAGGGACAGAGAGTGAGATCAGGGAGGTTAATGGGACCAGAGTGAGATCACGGGGAGGTTAATGGGACAGAGAGTGAGATCACGGATAGGTGAAAGGTACAGAGAATGAGATCACGGGCACGTTAAAGGGACAGAGATTGAGATCACGGGAAGATTAAAGGAACGGAGTGAGACTACTGGGACGTTAAATGGACAGAGAGAGATCTCACGGGGAGGTTAAAAGGACAGAGAGTGAGATCACGGCGTGGTTAAAGGGTCAGAGAGTTAGATGACGGGGAGGTTAAATGGACAGAGAGTGAGATCACGGGTAGGTTAAAGGGACAGAGAGTGATTTCACGGGGAGGATAAAGGGATAGAGAGTGAGAGCACAGGGAGGTTAATGGGACCGAGAGTGAGATCACGGGGAGGTTTAAAGGGAGAGAGATTGAGATCACTGGGAGGTTAAAGGAACAGAGAGTGATATCACGGGGATGTTAAAGGGATAGAGAGTGAGAGCACAGGGAGGTTAATGGGACCGAGAGTGAGATCACGGGGAGGTTTAAGTCATAGAGAGTGAGATCACGGGAAAGTTAATGGGACAGAGAGTGAGATCAAGGGGAGGTTTAAGGCATAGAGAGTGAGATCACGGGAAAGTTAAAGGGACAGAGAGTGAGATCACGGGAAAGTTAATGGGACAGAGAGTGAGATCAAGGGGAGGTTAAAGGGACAGAGAGTGAGATCACGGGGAGTTTAAAGTGACAGAGAGTGTGATCACGGGGAGATTAAAGGGACAGAGACTGATATCGCGGGAAGGTTAAAGGGACAGTGAGTGAGGTTACGGGGAGGTTAATGGGAAAGAGAGTGAGATCACGGTGAACTGAAAGGGACAGAGAGTGAGATCACAGGCGGGTTAAATGGACAGAGATTGAGATCACGGGAAGATTAAATGGACAGAGTGAGATCACTGGGACTTTAAAGGGACAGAGATTGAGATCACGGGGAGGTTAAATGGACCGAGTGAGATCACTGATTGAGGGTGTGCTGCACTATTGGAGTGTCAGTAATTGAGGGTGTGCTGCACTATTGGAGGGTCAGTAATTGAGAGTGTGCTGCACTATTGGAGTGTCAGTAATTGAGGGTGTGCTGCACTATTGGGGTGTCAGTAATTGAGGGTGTGCTGCACTATTGGAGTGTCTGTAATTGAGGGTGTGCTGCACTATTGGATTGTCAGTAATTGAGGGTGTGCTGCACTATTGGAGTTTTAGTAATTGAGGGTGTGCTGCACTATTGGAGTGTCAACAATTGAGGACGTGCTGCAGTATTGGAGTGTCAGTAATTGAGGCTGTACTGCACTATAAGAGGGTCGGTAATTGAGGGTGTTCTTCACTATTGGAGTGTCAGTAATTGAGGGTGTGCTGCAGTATTGGAGAGTCAGTAATTGAGGTTGTGCTGCACTGTTGGAGGGTCAGTAATTGAGGGTGTGCTGCCCTATAAGAGGGTCAGTAATTGAGGGTGTGATACAGTGTTGGAGGGTCAGTAATTGAGGGTGTGCTGCCATATTGGAGGGTCAGTAATTGAGGGTGAGCTGCACTATTGGAGTGTCAGTAATTGAGGGTGTGCTGCACTATTGGAGTGTCAGTAATTGAGTGTGTGCTGCACTATTGGAGTGTCAGTAATTGAGGTTGTGCTGCACTATTGGAGTGTCAGTAATTGAGGGGGTGCTACACTATTGGAGTGTCAGTAATTGAGGGGGTGCTACACTATTGGAGGGTCAGTAATTGAGGGTGTGCTGCACTATTGGAGTGTCAGTAATTGAGGGTGTGCTGCACTATTGGAGTGTCAGTAATTGAGGGTGTGCTGCACTGTTGGAGTGTCAGTAATTGAGGGTGTGCTGTACTATTGGAGGGTCAGTAATTGAGGGTGTGCTGCACTATTGGAGAGTCAGTAATTGAGGGTGTGCTGCACTATTGGAGTGTCAGTAATTGAGGGTGTGCTGCACTATTGGAGAGTTAGTAATTGAGGGTGTGCTGCACTACTGGAGTGTCCATAATTGAAGGTGTGCTACACTATTGGAGAGTTAGTAATTCAGGGTGTGCTGCAATATTGGAGTGTCAGAAATTGAGGGTGTTCTGCACTTTTGTTGTGTCAGTAATTGAGGGTGTGCTGCACATTTGTTGTGTCAGTAATTGAGGGTGAGCTGCCCTATTGTAGGGACAGTAATTGAGGGTGTGCTGCTCTATTGGATTGTCAGTAATTGAGGGTGTGCTGCACTATTGGTGTGTCAGTAATTGAGGGTGTGCTGCACTATTGGAGGGTCAGTAATTGAGGGTGTGCTGCACTATTGGAGAGTCAGTAATTGAGGGTGTGCTGCACTATTGGAGTGTCAGTAATTGAGGGTGTGCTGCACTATTGGAGAGCCAGTAATTGAGGGTGTGCTGCACTATTGGAGTGTCAGTAATTGAGGGTGTGCTGCACTGTTGGAGTGTCAGTAATTGAGGGTGTGCTGCACTGTTGGAGTGTCAGTAATTGAGGGTGTGCTGCACTATTGGAGTGTCAGTAATTGAGGGTGTGCTGCACTATTGGAGTGTCAGTAATTGAGGGTGTGCTGCACTATTGGAGTGTCAGTAATTGAGGGTGTGCTGCACTATTAGAGTGTCAGTAATTGAGGGTGTGCTGCACTATTGGAGTGTCAGTAATTGAGGGTGTGCTGCACTATTGGAGTGTCAGTAATTGAGGGTGTGCTGCACTATTGCACTTTCAATAATTGAGGGTGTGCTGCACTATTGGAGTGTCAGTAATTGAGGGTGTGCTGCACTATTGGAGTGTCAGTAATTGAGTGTGTGCTGCACGATTGGAGTGTCAGTATTTGAGGGTGTGCTGCACTATTGGAGTGTCAGTAATTGAGGGTGTGCTGCACTATTGCACTTTCAATAATTGAGGGTGTGCCGCACTATTGGAGTGTCAGTAATTGAGGGTGTGCTGCACTATTGGAGTGTCAGTAATTGAGGGTGTGCTGCACTATTGGAGTGTCAGTAATTGAATGTGTGCTGCACGATTGGAGTGTCAGTATTTGAGGGTGTGCTGCACTATTGGAGTGTCAGTAATTGAGGGTGTGCTGCACTATTGGAGTGTCAGTAATTGAGTGCGTGCTGCAATATTGGAGTGCCAGTAATTGAGGGTGTGCTGCACTACTGGAGTGTCCATAATTGAGGGTGTGCTGCACTATTGGAGAGTCAGTAATTGAGGGTGTGCTGCACTATTGGAGTGTCAGTAATTGAGGGTGTGCTGCACTATTGGAGTGTCAGTAATTGAGGGTGTGCTGCACTACTGGAGTGTCCATAATTGAGGGTGTGCTGCACTATTGGAGTGTCAGTAATTGAGGGTGTGCTGCACTATTGGAGTGTCAGTAATTGAGGGTGTGCTGCACTATTGGAGTGTCAGTAATTGAGTGCGTGCTGCGATATTGGAGTGTCAGTAATTGAGGGTGTGCTGCACTATTGGAGGGACAGTAATTGAGGGTGTGCTTCACTACTGGAGTGTCCATAATTGAGGGTGTGCTGCACAATTGGAGTGTCAGTAATTGAGGGTGTGCTGCACTATTGGAGAGTCAGTAATTGAGGGTGTGCTTCACTACTGGAGTGTCCATAATTGAGGGTGTGCTGTACTATTGGAGTGTCAGTAATTGAGTGTTGCTGCACTATTGGAGTGTCAGTAATTGAGGGTGTGCTGCACTATTGGAGAGTCAGTAATTGAGGGTGTGCTGCACTATTGGAGTGTCAGTAATTGAGGGTGGGCTGCACTATTGGAGAGTCAGAAATTGAGGGTGTGCTGCACTATTGGAGAGTCAGAAATTGAGGGTGGGCTGCACTATTGGAGTGTCAGAAACTGAGGGTGTGCTGCACTATTGGATTGTCAGTAATTGCTGGTGTGTTACAGTACTGGGGTGCCTTTAATTGAGGTAATGCTGCACTATTGAAGGGTCAGTAATTGAGGGTGTGCTGCACTATTGGAGTGTCAGAAACTGAGGGTGGGCTGCATTATTGGAGAGTCAGTAATTGAGGGTGTGATGCACTATTGGATTGTCAGTAATTGCTGGTGTGTTACAGTACTGGGGTGCCTTTAATTGAGGTAATGCTGCACTATTGGAGGGTCAGTAATTGAGGGTGTGCTGCTCTATTGTTGGGTCAGTTATTGAGGCTGTGCTGCAATTTTGTTGTGTCAGTTATTGAGCGTGTGCTGCAATATTGGATTGTCAGTAATTGAGGGTGTGCTGCACTATTGGATTGTCAGTAATTGAGGGTGTGCTGCACTATTGGAGTGTCAGTAATTGAGGGTGTGCTGCACTATTGGAGTGTCAGTAATTGAGGGTGTGCGGCACTATTGGAGTGTCAGTTATTGAGGGTTTGCAGCGCTATTGGAGTGTCAGTAATTGAGGGTGTGCTGCACTATTGGAGGGTCAGTAATTGAGGGTGTGCTGCACTATTGGAGGGTCAGTAATTTAGTGTGTGCTGTATTATTGGAGGGTCAGTAATTGAGGGTGTGCTGCACTGTTGGAGGGTCAGTAATTGAGGTTGTACTGCACTATTGGGGTGACGTTAATTGAGGGTGTGCTGTACTATTGGAGTGTCAGTAATTGAGGGTGAGCTGCACTATTGGAGGGTCAGTAATTGAGTGTGTGCTGCACTATTGTAGGGTCAGTATTTGAGGGTGTGCTGCCCTATTGTAGTTTCAGTAATTGTGGGTGTGCTGCACTATTGGAGTGTCAGTAATTGAGGGGGTGCTGTACTATTGTAGGGTCAGTAATCGAGGGTGTGCTGCACTATTGGAGTGTCAGTAATTGAGGGTGTGCTGCAATATTGGATTGTCAGTAATTGAGGGTGTGGTGCACTATTGGAGTGTCAGTAATTGAGGGTGTGCTGCACTATTGGAGTGTCAGTAATTGAGGGTGTGCTGCAATATTGGAGTGTCAGTAATTGAGGGTGTGGTGCACTATTGGAGTGTCAGTAATTGAGGGTGTGCTGCACTATTGGAGTGTCAGTAATTGAGGGTGTGCTGCACTATTGGAGTGTCAGTAATTGAGGGTGTGCTGCACTATTGGAGTGTCAGTAATTGAGGGGGAGCTGCAAAATTGGAGTGTCAGTAATGTAGTGTGTGCCGCACTATTGGAGTGTCAGTAATTGAGGGTGTGCTGCACTATTGGGAAGTCAGTGATTGAGGGTGTGCTGCACTATTGGAGTGTCAGTAATTGAGTGTGTTCTGCAGTTTTGTTGTGTCAGTAATTGAAGGTGTGCTGCAATATTGGAGGGTAACTAATGGAGGGTGTGCTGCACTATTGGAGTGTCAGTAATTGAGGGTGTGCTGCACTATTGGAGTGTCAGTAATTGAGGGTGGGCTGCATTATTGGCGAGTCAGTAATTGAGGGTGTGATGCACTATTGGATGGTCAGTAATTGAGGGTGTGCTGCACTATTGGGGTGCCTTTAATTGAGGTTATGCTGCACTATTGAAGGGTCAGTAATTGAGGGGGTGCTACACTATTGGAGGGTCAGTAATTGAGGGTGTGCTGCACTGTTGGAGTGTCAGTAATTGAGGGTGTGCTGTACTATTGGAGGGTCAGTAATTGAGGGTGTGCTGCACTATTGGAGAGTTAGTAATTCAGGGTGTGCTGCAATATTGGAGTGTCAGAAATTGAGGGTGTTCTGCACTTTTGTTGTGTCAGTAATTGAGGGTGTGCTGCACTATTGTAGGGACAGTAATTGAGGGTGTGCTGCTCTATTGGATTGTCAGTAATTGAGGGTGTGCTGCACTATTGGTGTGTCAGTAATTGAGGGTGTGCTGCACTATTGGAGGGTCAGTAATTGAGGGTGTGCTGCACTATTGGAGAGTCAGTAATTGAGGGTGTGCTGCACTATTGGAGAGTCAGTAATTGAGGGTGTGCTGCACTATTGGAGAGCCAGTAATTGAGGGTGTGCTGCACTATTGGAGTGTCAGTAATTGAGGGTGTGCTGCACTGTTGGAGTGTCAGTAATTGAGGGTGTGCTGCACTATTGGAGTGTCAGTAATTGAGGGTGTGCTGCACTATTGGAGTGTCAGTAATTGAGGGTGTGCTGCACTATTGGAGTGTCAGTAATTGAGGGTGTGTTGCACTATTGGAGTGTCAGTAATTGAGGGTGTGCTGCACTATTGGAGTGTCAGTAATTGAGGGTGTGCTGCACTATTGGAGAGTCATTAATTGAGTGTGTGCTGCACTATTGGAGTGTCAGTAATTGAGGGTGTGCTGCACTATTGGAGAGTCATTAATTGAGGGTGTGCTGCACTATTGGAGTGTCAGTAATTGAGGGTGTGCTGCACTATTGGAGTGTCAGTAATTGAGGGTGTGCTACACTATTGGAGAGTCATTAATTGAGGGTGTGCTGCACTATTGGAGTGTCAGTAATTGAGGGTGTGCTGCACTATTGGAGTGTCAGTAATTGAGGGTGTGCTGCACTATTGCACTTTCAATAATTGAGGGTGTGCTGCACTATTGGAGTGTCAGAAATTGAGGGTGTGCTGCACTATTGGAGTGTCAGTAATTGAGGGTGTGCTGCACTATTGGAGTGTCAGTAATTGAGGGTGTGCTGCACTATTGGAGTGTCAGTAATTGAGTGTGTGCTGCACGATTGGAGTGTCAGTATTTGAGGGTGTGCTGCACTATTGGAGTGTCAGTAATTGAGGGTGTGCTGCACTATTGCACTTTCAATAATTGAGGGTGTGCCGCACTATTGGAGTGTCAGTAATTGAGGGTGTGCTGCACTATTGGAGTGTCAGTAATTGAGGGTGTGCTGCACTATTGGAGTGTCAGTAATTGAGTGTGTGCTGCACGATTGGAGTGTCAGTATTTGAGGGTGTGCTGCACTATTGGAGTGTCAGTAATTGAGGGTGTGCTGCACTATTGGAGTGTCAGTAATTGAGTGCGTGCTGCAATATTGGATTGTCAGTAATTGAGGGTGTGCTGCACTACTGGAGTGTCCATAATTGAGGGTGTGCTGCACTATTGGAGAGTCAGTAATTGAGGGTGTGCTGCACTATTGGAGTGTCAGTAATTGAGGGTGTGCTGCACTATTGGAGTGTCAGTAATTGAGGGTGTGCTGCACTACTGGAGTGTCCATAATTGAGGGTGTGCTGCACTATTGGAGTGTCAGTAATTGAGGGTGTGCTGCACTATTGGAGTGTCAGTAATTGAGTGTTGCTGCACTATTGGAGTGTCAGTAATTGAGGGTGTGCTGCACTATTGGAGGGTCAGTAATTGAGGGTGTGCTTCACTACTGGAGTGTCCATAATTGAGGGTGTGCTGCACAATTGGAGTGTCAGTAATTGAGGGTGTGCTGCACTATTGGAGTGTCAGTAATTGAGGGTGTGCTGTACTATTGGAGTGTCAGTAATTGAGTGTTGCTGCACTATTGGAGTGTCAGTAATTGAGGGTGTGCTGCACTTTTGGAGAGTCAGTAATTGAGGGTGTGCTGCACTATTGGAGAGTCAGTATTTGAGGGTGTGCTGCACTATTGGAGTGTCAGTAATTGAGGGTGGGCTGCACTATTGGATTGTCAGTAATTGAGGGTGTGCTGCACTATTGGAGTGTCAGTAATTGAGGGTGTGCTGCACTATTGGAGTGTCAGTAATTGAGGGTGTGCTGCACTATTGGAGTGTCAGTAATTGAGGGTGTGCTGCACATTTGTTGTGTCAGTAATTGAGGGTGAGCTGCCCTATTGTAGGGACAGTAATTGAGGGTGTGCTGCTCTATTGGAGTGTCAGTAATTGAGGATGTGCTGCACTATTGGAGAGTCAGTAATTGAGGGTGTGCTGCACTATTGGAGGGTCAGTAATTGAGGGTGTGCTGCACTATTGGAGAGTCAGTAATTGAGGGTGTGCTGCACTATTGGAGAGTCAGTAATTGAGGGTGTGCTGCACTATTGGAGAGTCAGTAATTGAGGGTGTGCTGCACTATTGGAGTGTCAGTAATTGAGGGTGTGCTGCACTGTTGGAGTGTCAGTAATTGAGGGTGTGCTGCACTATTGGAGTGTCAGTAATTGAGGGTGTGCTGCACTATTGGAGTGTCAGTAATTGAGGGTGTGCTGCACTATTGGAGCGTCAGTAATTGAGGGTGTGCTGCACTATTGGAGTGTCAGTAATTGAGGGAGTGCTGCACTATTGGAGTGTCAGTAATTGAGGGTGTGCTGCACTATTGGTGTGTCAGTAATTGAGGGTGTGCTGCACTATTGGAGAGTCATTAATTGAGGGTGTGCTGCACTATTGGAGTGTCAGTAATTGAGGGTGTGCTGCACTATTGGAGTGTCAGTAATTGAGGGTGTGCTGCACTATTTTACTGTCAGTAATTGAGTGTGTGCCGCACTATTGGAGTGTCAGTAATTGAGGGTGTGCTGCACTATTGGAGTGTCAGTAATTGAGGGTGTGCTGCACTATTTTACTGTCAGTAATTGAGTGTGTGCCGCACTATTGGAGTGTCAGTAATTGAGGGTGTGCTGCACTATTGGGAAGTCAGTGATTGAGGGTGTTCTGCACTATTGGAGTGTCAGTAATTGAGTGTGTTCTGCAGTTTTGTTGTGTCAGTAATTGAAGGTGTGCTGCAATATTGGAGGGTAACTAATGGAGGGTGTGCCGCACTATTGGTGTGTCAGTAATGAGGGAGTGCTGCTCTATTGGAGTGTCAGTAATTGAAGGTGTGCTGCACTATTGGGGTGACATTAATTGAGGGTGTGCTGCACTTTTGGAGTGTTAGTTATTGAGGGTGTGCTGCACTATTGGAGTGTCAGTAATTGAGGGTATGCTGTATTTTTGTAGTGTCAGTAATTGAGGGTGTGCTGCACTATTGGAGTGTCAGTAATTGAGGGTGTGCTGCACTATTGGAGGGGCAGTAATTGAGGGTGTGCTGCACTATTGGAGGATCAGTAACTGAGGGTGTGCTGCACTATTGGAGGGGCAGTAATTGAGGGTGGGCTGAATTATTGGCGAGTCAGTAATTGAGGGTGTGATGCACTATTGGAGGGGCAGTAATTGAGGGTGTGCTGCACTATTGGAGTGTCAGTAATTGAGGGTGTGCTGCACTATTGGGGTGCCTTTAATTGAGGGTATGCTGCACTATTGAAGGGTCAGTAATTGAGGGGGTGCTACACTATTGGAGGGTCAGTAATTGAGGGTGTGCTGCACTGTTGGAGTGTCAGTAATTGAGGGTGTTCTGCACTTTTGTTGTGTCAGTAATTGAGGGTGTGCTGCACTATTGGAGTGTCAGTAATTGAGGGTGTGCTGCACTATTGGAGTGTCAGTAATTGAGGGTGTGCTGCACTATTGGAGTGTCAGTAATTGAGGGTGTGCTGCACTATTGGAGTGTCAGTAATTGAGGGTGTGCTGCACTATTGGAGTGTCAGTAATTGAGGGTGTGCTGCACATTTGTTGTGTCAGTAATTGAGGGTGTGCTGCACTATTGTAGGGACAGTAATTGAGGGTGTGCTGCTCTATTGGATTGTCAGTAATTGAGGGTGTGCTGCACTCTTGGTGTGTCAGTAATTGAGGGTGTGCTGCACTATTGGAGGGTCAGTAATTGAGGGTGTGCTGCACTATTGGAGAGTCAGTAATTGAGGGTGTGCTGCACTATTGGAGAGTCAGTAATTGAGGGTGTGCTGCACTATTGGAGAGTCAGTAATTGAGGGTGTGCTGCACTATTGGAGTGTCAGTAATTGAGGGTGTGCTGCACTGTTGGAGTGTCAGTAATTGAGGGTGTGCTGCACTATTGGAGTGTCAGTAATTGAGGGTGTGCTGCACTATTGGAGTGTCAGTAATTGAGGGTGTGCTGCACTATTGGAGTGTCAGTAATTGAGGGTGTGCTGCACTATTGGAGTGTCAGTAATTGAGGGTGTGCTGCACTATTGGAGAGTCATTAATTGAGGGTGTGCTGCACTATTGGAGTGTCAGTAATTGAGGGTGTGCTGCACTATTGGAGTGTCAGTAATTGAGGGTGTGCTGCACTATTTTACTGTCAGTAATTGAGTGTGTGCTGCACTATTGGAGTGTCAGTAATTGAGTGTGTGCTGCACTATTGGAGTGTCAGTAATTGAGTGTGTGCTGCACTATTGGAGTGTCAGTAATTGAGGGTGTGCTGCATTATTGGAGTGTCAGTAATTGAGGGTGTGCTGCACTATTGGAGTGTCAGTAATTGAGGATGTGCTGCACTATTGGAGTGTCAGTAATTGAGGGTGTGCTGCATTATTGGAGTGTCAGTAATTGAGGGTGTGCTGCACTATTGGAGGGTCAGTAATTGAGGGTGTGCTGCACTATTGGAGGGTCAGTAATTGAGGGTGTGCTGCACTATTGGAGTGTCAGTAATTGAGTGTGTGCTGCACTATTGGAGTGTCAGTAATTGAGGGTGTGCTGCACTATTGGAGTGTCAGTAATTGAGGCTGTGCTGCACTATTGGAGTGTCAGTAATTGAGGGTGTGCTGCACTATTGCACTTTCAATAATTGAGGGTGTGCTGCACTATTGGAGTGTCAGTAATTGAGGGTGTGCTGCACTATTGGAGTGTCAGTAATTGAGTGTGTGCTGCACAATTGGAGTGTCAGTATTTGAGGGTGTCCTGCACTATTGGAGTGTCAGTAATTGAGGGTGTGCTGCACAATTGGAGTGTCAGTATTTGAGGGTGTCCTGCACTATTGGAGTGTCAGTAATTGAGGGTGTGCTGCACTATTGGAGTGTCAGTAATTGAGGGTGTGCTGCACTATTGGAGTGTCAGTAATTGAGTGTCTGCTGCACGATTGGAGTGTTAGTATTTGAGGATGTGCTGCACTATTGGAGTGTCAGTAATTGAGGGTGTGCTGCACTATTGGAGTGTCAGTAATTGAGTGCGTGCTGCAATATTGGAGTGTCAGTAATTGAGGGTGTGCTGCACTACTGGAGTGTCCATAATTGAGGGTGTGCTGCACTATTGGAGTGTCAGTAATTGAGTGCGTGCTGCAATATTGGAGTGTCAGTAATTGAGGGTGTGCTGCACTACTGGAGTGTCCATAATTGAGGGTGTGCTGCACTATTGGAGGGTCAGTAATTGAGGGTGTGCTGCACTACTGGAGTGTCAGTAATTGAGGGTGTGCTGCACTATTGGACGTGTCAGTAATTGAGTGCGTGCTGCAATATTGGAGTGTCAGTAATTGAGGGTGTGCTGCACTACTGGAGTGTCAGTAATTGAGGGTGTGCTGCACTACTGGAGTGTCCATAATTGAGGGTGTGCTGCACTATTGGAGTGTCAATAATTGAGGGTGTGCTGCACTATTGGATGTGTCAGTAATTGAGTGCGTGCTGCCATATTGGAGTGTCAGTAATTGAGGGTGTGCTGCACTACTGGAGTGTCAGTAATTGAGGGTGTGCTGCACTACTGGAGTGTCCATAATTGAGGGTGTGCTGCACTATTGGAGTGTCATTAATTGAGGGTGTGCTGCCCTATTGTAGTTTCAGTAATTGTGGGTGTGCTGCACTATTGGAGTGTCAGTAATTGAGGGTGTGCTGCGCTATTGGAGTGTCAGTAATTGAGGGTGTGCTGCAACATTGGAGTGTCAGTAATTGAGGGTGTGCTGCACTATTGGAGAGTCAGTATTTGAGGGTGTGCTGCACTATTGGAGTGTCAGTAATTGAGGGTGTGCTGCACTATTGGAGTGTCAGTAATTGAGTGTGTTCTGCACTTTTGGAGAGTCAGTAATTGAGGGTGTGCTGCACTATTGGAGAGTCAGTATTTGAGGGTGTGCTGCACTATTGGAGTGTCAGTAATTGAGGGTGGGCTGCATTATTGTATTGTCAGTAATTCAGGGTGTGCTGCACTATTGGAGTGTCAGTAATTGAGGGTGTGCAGCACTATTGGAGAGTCAGTATTTGAGGGTGTGCTGCACTATTGGAGTGTCAGTAATTGAGGGTGTGCTGCACTATTGGAGTGTCAGTAATTGAGGGTGTGCAGCACTATTGGAGAGTCAGTATTTGAGGGTGTGCTGCACTATTGGAGTGTCAGTAATTGAGGGTGGGCTGCATTATTGGAGAGTCAGTATTTGAGGGTGTGCTGCACTATTGGAGTGTCAGTAATTGAGGGTGGGCTGCATTATTGGATTGTCCGTAATTGCTGGTGTGTTACAGTATTGGGGTGCCTTTAATTGAGGTAATGCTGCACTATTGAAGGGTCAGTAATTGAGGGGTTGCTACACTATTGGAGGGTCAGTAATTGAGGGTGTGCTGCTCTATTGTTGGGTCAGTTATTGAGGCTGTGCTGCAATTTTGTTGTGTCAGTTATTGAGCGTGTGCTGCACTATTGGAGTGTCAGTAATTGAGGGTGTGCTGCACTATTGGAGTGTCAGTAATTGAGGGTGTGCTGCACTATTGGAGTGTCAGTAATGGAGGATGTGCGGCACTATTGGAGTGTCAGTAATTGAGGGTGTGCTGCACTATTGGAGTGTCAGTAATTGAGGGTGTGCTGCACTATTGGAGTGTCAGTAATTGAGGGTGTGCTGCACTATTGGAGTGTCAGTAATGGAGGATGTGCGGCACTATTGGAGTGTCAGTTATTGAGGGTTTGCAGCGCTATTGGAGTGTCAGTAATTGAGGCTGTGCTGCATTATTTTAGTGTCAGTAATTGAGGGTGTGCTGCACTATTGGATGGTCAGTAATTGAGGGTGTGCTGCACTATTGGAGGGTCAGTAATTGAGGGTTTGCAGCGCTATTGGAGTGTCAGTAATTGAGGCTGTGCTGCATTATTTTAGTGTCAGTAATTGAGGGTGTGCTGCACTATTGGAGGGTCAGTAATTGAGGGTGTGCTGCACTGTTGGAGGGTCAGTAATTGAGGTTGTACTGCACTATTGGGGTGACGTTAATTGAGGGTGTGCTGCACTATTGGAGTGTCAGTAATTGAGGGTGAGCTGCACTATTGGAGGGTCAGTAATTGAGGGGGTGCTGCACTATTGGAGTGTCAGTAATTGAGGGTGTGCTGCACTATTGGAGGGTCAGTAATTGAGGGTGTGCTGCACTATTGGAGTGTCAGTAATTGAGGGTGTGCTGTACTATTGTAGTGTCAGTAATTGAGTGTGTGCTGCACTATTGTAGGGTCAGTAATTGAGGGTGTGCTGCTCTATTGGGAAGTCAGTGATTGAGGGTGTGCTGCACTATTGGAGTGTCAGTAATTGAGGGTGTGCTGCACTATTGGAGGGTCACTAATGGAGGGTGTGCCGCACTATTGGTGTGTCAGTAATGAGGGAGTGCTGCTCTATTGGAGTGTCAGTAATTGAGGGTGTGCTGCACTATTGGGGTGACATTAATTGAGGGTGTGCTGCACTATTGGAGTGTTAGTAATTGAGGGTGTGCTGCACTATTGGAGTGTCAGTAATTGAGGGTGTGCTGCACTATTGGAGTGTCATTAATTGAGGGTGTGCTGCTCTATTGGAGTGTCAGTAATTTAGGGTGTGCTGCACTATTGGGAAGTCAGTGATTGAGGTGTGCTGCACTATTGGGGTGTCAGTAATTGAGGGTGTGCTGCACTATTGGAGTGTCAGTAATTGAGGGTGTGCTGCACTATTGGGAAGTCAGTGATTGAGGGTGTGCTGCACTATTGGGAAGTCAGTGATTGAGGGTGTGCTGCACTATTGGGGTGTCAGTAATTGAGGGTGTGCTGCACTATTGGGGTGTCAGTAATTGAGGGTGTGCTGCACTATTGGGGTGTCATTAATTGAGGGTGTGCTGCTCTATTGGAGTGTCAGTAATTGAGGGTGTGCTGCACTATTGGGAAGTCAGTGATTGAGGGTGTGCTGCACTATTGGGAAGTCAGTGATTGAGGGTGTGCTGCACTATTGGGGTGTCAGTAATTGAGGGTGTGCTGCACTATTGGGGTGTCAGTAATTGAGGGTGTGCTGCACTATTGGAGTGTCAGTAATTGAGTGTGTGCTGCAATATTGGAGTGTCAGTAATTGAGGGTGTGCTGCACTATTGGAGTGTCAGTAATTGAGTGTGTTCTGCAGTTTTGTTGTGTCAGTAATTGAAGGTGTTCTGCAATATTGGAGGGTCACTAATGGAGGGTGTGCTGCACTATTGGAGTGTCAGTAATGAGGGAGTGCTGCTCTATTGGAGTGTCAGTAATTGAGGGTGTGCTGCACTATTGGGGTGACATTAATTGAGGGTGTGCTGCACTATTGGAGTGTTAGTAATTGAGGGTGTGCTGCACTATTGGAGTGTCAGTAATTGAGGGTGTGCTGCACTATTGGAGTGTCAGTAATTGAGGGTGTGCTGCACTATTGGAGTGTCAGTAATTGAGGGTGTGCTGCACTATTGGAGTGTCAGTAATTGAGGGTGTGCTGCACTATTGGAGGGGCAGTAATGGATGGTGTGCCGCACTATTGGAGGATCAGTAATTGAGGGTGTGCTGCATTATTGGAGGGGCAGTAATTGAGGTTGTGCTGCACTATTGGAGGATCAGTAATTGAGGGTGTGCTGCACTATTGGAGAGTCAGTATTTGAGGGTGTGCTGCACTATTGGAGGGGCAGTAATGGATGGTGTGCCGCACTATTGGAGGGTCAGTAATTGAGGGTGTGCTGCACTATTGGAGGGGCAGTAATGGATGGTGTGCCGCACTATTGGAGGGTCAGTAATTGAGGGTGTGCTGCACTATTGGAGGATCAGTAATTGAGGGTGTGCTGCACTATTGGAGGGGCAGTAATGGATGGTGTGCTGCACTATTGGAGTGTCAGTAATTGAGGGTGTGCTGCACTATTGGAGTGTCAGTAATTGAGGGTGTGCTGCACTATTGGAGTGTCAGTAATTGAGGGTTTGCTGCAGTATTGGATTGTCAGTTTTTGAGGGTGTGCTTCACTATTGGAGGGTCAGTGAGGGTGTGCTGCACTATTGGAGTGTCAGTAATTGAGGGTGAGTTGCACTCTCTACTCCTCTGCTCGCCTCTCTCCTCTCCTCTATTCTCCTCTCCTCTTCTCTCCCTCTCCTCTCCTCCCTCTCCTCTCCCTGTCCCTCGTTCCTCCTTTCCTCTCCTCTTCTCCCCCTAACCTCACCCTCTGCTCTCTATCTCTCCTCCTCTCCCTCTCCTCTTCTCTCCCGCTCTCTCCCTCTCCTCTCCCTTCCCCGCTTCCTCTCCCTCTCCTCTCCCTCTCCTCTCCATCTACCTCTCCTCTCCCTCACCCTCTCCCTCTCCTCTCCTCCCTCTCCTCTCCTCCTCCCATCTCCTCTCCCACCCCTCTCCTCTCCCTCTCCCTCTCAGCCTCCTCTCCTCTCCATCTCCTCCCTCTCCTCCCTCCCTTCCTGCTCCTCTACTCTCCTCTCCCTCTCCTCTCTCATCTATCTGCGCTCCCCTCCGTCTCTTCTACCTCCCTCTCCTCTCCTCTCCTCGCCTCTCCCTCCTATCCGCTCCCTCACCCTTTCCCTCTCCCTCTCCCTCTCCCTCTCCTCCCTCTCCCTCTTCCTCTCCTCTCCCTCTCCTCTCCACTTCTCTCCTCTCCTCTCCCTCTCCTCTCCCTGTCCCACTCCCCTCCTTTCCTCTCCCTCCTCCCCTATCCTCCTCCCCCTCCTCTCCCTCCAACCCTCTCCCTCTCCTCTTCTCTCTCTCCTCACCTCTCCCTCCCTCTTTTCTTCCTCTCCTCTCCTCTCCCTCTCCCACTCTTCTCTTCTCCTCTCCTCTCCTCTCCCTCTTCTCACCCTCTCCCCTCCTCACCCTCTTCCTCCCTCTGCCTCGCTATCCCTCCTCTCCTCTCCTCTTCTCTCCTCTCCCTCTCTCCTCTCCATCGCCTCTCCCCTCTTCCTCTCCTCTCCCCTCCTCTCCCTCTCCACTCCCTCTCCCTCTCCTCTCCTCTCCTCTCCTCTATCTCTCCTCTCATCACCTCTGATCTCCCCTCCTCTCATCTCCTCTCCTCTCCTCTCCTCTCCCTCTCCTCTCCTCCCCCTCTCCTCGCATTCTCCTCTACCTCTCCTCTCCCTCACCCACTCCTCTATCTCTCCTCT
>NW_027598771.1:0-36969 GCF_964194155.1 Cetorhinus maximus
TCCCTCACAATCCCTCTCTCAATCTCCCTCCCTCACAATCCCTCTCTCAATCTCTCTCTTCCTCACAGTCCCTCACTCAATCTCTTTCTCCCACAGAATCCCTTTCTCTATCTCTCCCTCACTATCTCTCCCTCAATCTCTCTCTCCCTCACAGTCCCTCTCTCAATCACTCTCTCCCTCACAATCCCTCTCTCAATCTCTCTCTCCCTCACAATCCCTCTCTCAATCTCTCTCCCTCACAATCCCTCTCTCAATCTCTCTCCCTCACAATCCCTCTCTCAAACTCTCTCTCCCTCACAATCCCTCTCTCAATCACTCTCTCCCTCACAATCCCTCTCTCAATCTCCCTCGATGACAATCCCTCTCTCAATCTCTCTCTCCCTCACAATCCCTCTCTCAATCTCTCTCTCCCTCACAATCCCTCTCTCAATCTCTCTCTCACTCACAATCCCTCTCTCAATCTCTCCCTCTCTCACAATCCCTCTCTCAATCTCTCTCTTCCTCACAGTCCCTCACTCAATCTCTTTCTCCCACAGAATCCCTTTCTCTATCTCTCCCTCACTATCTCTCCCTCAATCTCTCTCTCCCTCACAATCCCTCTCTCAATCTCTCTCTCCCTCACAATCCCTCTCTCAATCTCTCTCCCTCACACTCCCTCTCTCATACTCTCTCTCCCTCACAATCCCTCTCTCAATCACTCTCTCCCTCACCATCCCTCTCTCAATCTCCCTCGATGACAATCCCTCTCTCAATCTCTCTCTCCCTCACAATCCCTCTCTCAATCTCTCTCTCCCTCACAATCCCTCTCTCAATCTCTCTCTCCCTCACAATCCCTCTCTAAATCTCTCTCTCCCTCACAATCCCTCTCTCAATCTCTCTCTCCCTCACAATCCCTCTTTCTCTCACAATCACTCTCTCAATCTCTTTACCTCAAATCATTCGCTCAATCTCTCTCTCTCTCACAAACCCTCCCACTCTCTCACTCTCCCCCTCACAATCTGTTTCTTTCTCTCTCACTGTCAGTTTCTCTCTGTCACTCTCTTTCTCTGTCTCTCTGTCTCTCTCTCTCTGTCACACTCTCTGTCTCTCCCTCTCTCTGTCCCTGTCTCTCTGTGCCTCTCCCTTTCTCTGTATTTCTCTCCCTCCTTCTCTCTGTCCCCCTCTTTCTCTCCCACTGACTCTCTTGTTCTCTCTCTGCATCTCTCACTCTCTGCCTCTCTCTCTCCCCGTTTCTCTCCCTCTCACCCATTCTCTCCCAATCTGTCTCTCTCTCTATCTCCTCTCTCTCAATCTCCTCACCCCTCTCTCTCTCTCTCTAGCCCTCTCTGCCTGCCTCACCCACCCTGCCTCTCTACACCTCCCACAGCCCCCAGTGCCCCGAGGCTGTAGTTTAATCATTGCTCTCTCTCTCTCTCTCTCTCTCCCTCTCTCCGGATTACCCACAGGCAGCCACAGGAGCATTGGGACGCGGCGGTATTGTAAACTGGGTCATTACATGGTGTGCCTATCTTCTCTCAATTAAGCCTGACAGTCTGCCAATGCATCAGCTGTGAACCTTATGCCAGCTCTCTCTGTGCCAGTGTCCCAGCGGGCACCGGGCTGTACAGTCAGGGAGACTCTGAGAGTCGGGTTAAACACAGACCCTTACCGGCCGGGCTTTGGGATACACCCCACCTCAGTCTTACCCCTTCGGGTAACTTGGGCACCCATTCAGGGATGTGTGGGCGTCGCTGGCCGGGCCCAGCATTTTATTGCCCCATCCCTAACTGCCCCTTGAGAAGGTGGTGGGTGAGCTGCCTTCTTAAACCGCTGCAGTCCCCGTGCGGAGTCATACCGAGCGCAAAGGAAGGTGGTTGTGGTTGTTGGGGGGGGGGTCAGTCATCTCAGCTCCAGGATATCACTGCAGGAGTTCCTCAGGGTTAGTGTCCCCGGCCCAACCATCTTCAGCTGCTTCATCGATGACCTTCCTTCCATCGTAAGGTCAGAAGTGGGGATGTTCGCTGATGATTTGCACAATGTTCAGCACCATTCGCGACTCCTCAGATACTGAAGCAGCCCCGTGTCCAAATGCAGCAAGACCTGGACAATATCCAGGCTCAGGGCTGACAAGTGGCGAGTAACATTGGCGCCCACACAAGTGCCATAATCTAATCGAGCGTGGCGCCCTGAACAGGTAATCGTGCCTGACGAATTGATCCCAATTCTTCGGAGAGATAACAAGCAGGATAGATAAGGGGGAACCGGTAGATGTAATATATTTAGATTCCCAAAAGGCGTTCATGGAGGTACTGCACATGATGCTGCTTAATAAGGCGAGGGCCCATGGTGTTGGGGGGTAGAAAATTCGTCCGGATAGAGTATTGGCTAAGGAATCGGAGACAGAGAGTTGGGATAAGGGGCCGGGGGGGGCATTTTCGGGAGAGTAACCTGTAACTAGTGGAGTGCCACAGGGGTCAGTGCTGGGGCCACAATTATTTACAATATATATTAATGACTTGAAAGAAGATATGATCTTTTTCACAATATAATTGTGATTTATTATAAGGGGAGGTTAATATTGGGGTTTGGATTGGTATCTGTGTGTGTGTGGTGGGGAGGGAAGGGATTTAATTCAATTGCAGAGAACTGACCCGGAGTTTTGGGGTTAATGAAAGAGAAGCTGGGTTTGAGGGGCCAAATGCGTCAACGTGGCTGTTCAACCAGGGGAGAGTTTTCCCCCCCCACCGATTCCCATTGACTCCAGTATCGCCAGGGGCTCCTTGATGCCACACTCGGTCGAATGCGGCCTCGATGGTCAAGGGCAGTCACTCTCACCTCGCCTCGAGAGTTCAGCTCTTGTGTCCAGGTTTGAACCAAGGCTGTAATGAGGTCAGGAGCTGAGTGGCCCCTGGCGGAACCCAAACTATGGCATCAGTGAGCAGGTTATTGCTAAGCAAGTGCCGCTCGATAGCACTGTCGATGACCGCTTTCCATTACTTTCCTGATGATGGAGAGTAGACTGATGGGGCGGTCATTGGCCGGGTTGGATTTGTCCTGCTTTTTGTGTACGGGACATACCTGGGGCAATTTTCCGCATAGCTGGGTAGATGCCAGTGTTGTAGCTATACTGGAACAGCTTGGCTAGGGACGCAGCAAGTTCTGGAGCACAAGTCTTCAGTATTATTGCCGGAATATTATCAACACGCATAGCCTTTGCAGTGTCCAGTGCCTTCAGCCATTTCTTGATATCACGTGGAGTGTTAAAGTGAGGGGTGTGGGGTATATCAGAGTGTTACAGTGAGGGGTGTGGGGTATATCAGAGTGTTAAAGTGAGGGGTGTGGGGTATATCAGAGTGTTGCAGTGAGGGGTGTGGGATATATCAGAGTGTTACAGTGAGGGGTGTGGGGTATATCAGAGTGTTACAGTGAGGGGTGTGGGGTATATCAGAGTGTTACAGTGAGGGGTGTGGGATATATCAGAGTGTTACAGTGAGGGGTGTGGGGTATATCAGAGTGTTACAGTGAGGGGTGTGGGATATATCAGAGTGTTACAGTGAGGGGTGTGGGGTATATCAGAGTGTTACAGTGAGGGGTGTGGGGTATAGCAGAGTGTTACAGTGAGGGGTGTGGGATATATCAGGGTGTTACAGTGAGGTGTGTGGGGTATATCAGAGTGTTACAGTGAGGGGTGTGGGGTATATCAGAGTGTTACAGTGAGGGGTGTGGGATATATCAGAGTGTTACAGTGAGGGGTGTGGGGTATATCAGAGTGTTACAGTGAGGGGTGTGGGGTATAGCAGAGTGTTACAGTGAGGGGTGTGGGATATATCAGGGTGTTACAGTGAGGTGTGTGGGGTATATCAGAGTGTTACAGTGAGGGGTGTGGGATATATCAGAGTGTTACAGTGAGGGGTGTGGGGTATATCAGAGTGTTACAGTGAGGGGTGTGGGGTATAGCAGAGTGTTACAGTGAGGGGTGTGGGATATATCAGGGTGTTACAGTGAGGTGTGTGGGGTATATCAGAGTGTTACAGTGAGGGGTGTGGGGTATATCAGAGTGTTACAGTGAGGGGTGTGGGATATATCAGAGTGTTACAGTGAGGGGTGTGGGGTATATCAGAGTGTTACAGTGAGGGGTGTGGGGTATAGCAGAGTGTTACAGTGAGGGGTGTGGGATATATCAGGGTGTTACAGTGAGGTGTGTGGGGTATATCAGAGTGTTACAGTGAGGGGTGTGGGATATATCAGAGTGTTACAGTGTGGGGTGTGGGGTATATCAGAGTGTTACAGTGAGGGGTGTGGGGTATATCAGAGTGTTACAGTGAGGTGTGTGGGATATATCAGAGTGTTACAGTGAGGGGTGTGGGGTATATCAGAGTGTTACAGTGAGGGGTGTGGGATATATCAGAGTGTTACAGTGAGGGGTGTGGGGTATATCAGAGTGTTACAGTGAGGGGTGTGGGATATATCAGATTGTTACAGTGAGGGGTGTGGGATATATCAGAGTGTTACAGTGAGGGGTGTGGGGTATATCAGATTGTTACAGTGAGGGGTGTGGGATATATCAGAGTGTTACAGTGAGGGGTGTGGGATATATCAAAGGGTTACAGTGAGGGGTGTGGGATATATCAGATTGTTACAGTGAGGGGTGTGGGATATATCAGAGTGTTACAGTGAGGGGTGTGGGATATATCAGAGGGTTACAGTGAGGGGTGTGGGATATATCAGAGTGTTACAGTGAGGGGTGTGGGGTATATCAGAGCGTTACAGTGAGGGGTGTGGGATATATCAGAGTGCCACAGTGAGGGGTGTGGGGTATATCAGAGTGTTACAGTGAGGGGTGTGGGGTATATCAGAGTGTTACAGTGAGGGGTGTGGGATATATCAGAGTGTTACAGTGAGGGGTGTGGGGTATATCAGAGTGTTACAGTGAGGGGTGTGGGATATATCAGAGTGTTACAGTGAGGGGTGTGGGGTAAATCAGAGTGTTACAGTGAGGGGTGTGGGGTAAATCAGAGTGTTACAGTGAGGGGTGTGGGATATATCAGATTGTTACAGTGAGGGGTGTGGGATATATCAGATTGTTACAGTGAGGGGTGTGGAGTATATCAGAGTGTTACAGTGAGGGGTGTGGGGTAAATCAGAGTGTTACAGTGAGGGGT
Organism: Cetorhinus maximus; assembly: GCF_964194155.1. Lineage (NCBI taxonomy): Eukaryota > Metazoa > Chordata > Chondrichthyes > Lamniformes > Cetorhinidae > Cetorhinus > Cetorhinus maximus. The sequence continues at coordinate 5,142 of NW_027598771.1, forward strand.
GTGGGGTAAATCAGAGTGTTACAGTGAGGGGTGTGGGGTAAATCAGAGTGTTACAGTGAGGGGTGTGGGTATATCAGATTGTTACAGTGAGGGGTGTGGGATATATCAGAGTGTTACAGTGAGGGGTGTGGGATATATCAGAGTGTTACAGTGAGGGGTGTGGGATATATCAGAGGGTTACAGTGAGGGGTGTGGGATATATCAGAGCGCCACAGTGAGGGCTGTAGGGTATATCAGAGTGTTACAGTGAGGGGTGTGGGATATATCAGAGTACCACAGTGAGGGCTGTGGGGTATATCAGAGTGTTACAGTGAGGGGTGTGGGATATATCAGAGTGCCACAGTGAGGGCTGTGGGGTATATCAGAGTGTTACAGCGAGGGGTGTGGGGTATATCAGAGCGCCACAGTGAGGGCTGTAGGGTATATCAGAGTGTTACAGCGAGGGGTGTGGGGTATATCAGAGTGCCACAGTGAGGGCTGTGGGGTATATCAGAGTGTTACAGAGAGGGGTGTGGGGTATATCAGAGTGTTACAGTGAGGGGTGGGGGGTATATCAGAGTGTTACAGTGAGGGGTGTGGGATATAATCAGGTGTAACAGTGAGGGGTGTGGGGTATATCAGAGTGTTACAGTGAGGGGTGTGGGATATATCAGAGTGTTACAGTTAGGGGTGTGGGGTATATCAGAGTGTTACAGTGAGGGGTGTGGGATATATCAGAGTGTTACAGTGAGGGGTGTGGGATATATCAGAGTGTTACAGTGAGGGGTGTGGGGTATATCAGAGTGTTACAGTTAGGGGTGTGGGGTATATCAGAGTGTTACAGTGAGGGGTGTGGGATATATCAGATTGTTACAGTGAGGGGTGTGGGATATATCAGAGTGTTACAGTGAGGGGTGTGGGGTATATCAGAGTATTACAGTGAGGGGTGTGGGATATATCAGAGTGTTACAGTGAGGGGTGTGGGATATATCAGATTGTTACAGTGAGGGGTGTGGGATATATCAGAGAGTTACAGTGAGGGGTGTGGGGTATATCAGATTGTTACAGTGAGGGGTGTGGGATATATCAGAGTGTTACAGTGAGGGGTGTGGGGTATATCAGATTGTTACAGTGAGGGGTGTGGGATATATCAGAGTGTTACAGTGAGGGGTGTAGGTATATCAGATTGTTACAGTGAGGGGTGAGGGATATATCAGAGTGTTACAGTGAGGGGTGTGGGATATATCAGATTGTTACAGTGAGGGGTGTGGGATATATCAGATTGTTACAGTGAGGGGTGTGGGATATATCAGTGTGTTACAGTGAGGGGTGTGGGATATATCAGTGTGTTACAGTGAGGGGTGTGGGATATATCTGATTGTTACAGTGATGGGTGTGGGGTATATCAGTGTGTTACAGTGAGGGGTGTGGGATATATCTGATTGTTACAGTGAGGGGTGTGGGATATATCAGTGTGTTACAGTGAGGGGTGTGGGATATATCAGAGTGTTACAGTGAGCGGTGTGGGATATATCAGTGTGTTACAGTGAGGGGTGTGGGTATATCAGATTGTTACAGTGAGGGGTGTGGGATATATCAGAGTGTTACAGTGAGGGGTGTGGGATATATCAGTGTGTTACAGTGAGGGGTGTGGGATATATCAGAGTGTTACAGTGAGCGGTGTGGGATATATCAGTGTGTTACAGTGAGGGGTGTGGGGTATATCAGAGTGTTACATTGAGGGGTGTGGGATATATCAGAGTGTTACAGTGAGGGGTGTGGGGTATATCAGAGTGTTACAGTGAGGGGTGTGGGATATATCAGATTGTTACAGTGAGGGGTGTGGGATATATCAGAGTGTTACAGTGAGGGATGTGGGATATATCAGAGTGTTACAGTGAGGGGTGTGGGGTATATCAGAGTGTTACGGTGAGGGGTGTGGGATATATCAGAGTGTTACAGTGAGGGGTGTGGGGTATATCAGGGTGTTACAGTGAGGGGTGTGGGGTATATCAGAGTGTTACAGTGAGGGGTGTGGGGTATATCAGAGTGTTACAGTGAGGGGTGTGGGGTATATCAGAGTGTTACAGTGAGGGGTGTGGGGTATATCAGAGTGTTACAGTGAGGGGTGTGGGATATATCAGATTGTTACAGTGAGGGGTGTGGGATATATCAGAGTGTTACAGTGAGGGGTGTGGGGTATATCAGAGTGTTACAGCGAGGGGTGTGGGGTATATCAGAGTGTTACAGTGAGCGCTGTAGGGTATATCAGAGTGTTACAGCGAGGGGTGTGGGGTATATCAGAGTGCCACAGTGAGGGCTGTGGGGTATATCAGAGTGTTACAGCGAGGGGTGTGGGGTATATCAGAGTGTTACAGTGAGGGGTGGGGGGTATATCAGAGTGTTACAGTGAGGGGTGTGGGATATAATCAGGTGTAACAGTGAGGGGTGTGGGGTATATCAGGGTGTTACAGTGAGGGGTGTGGGGTATATCAGAGTGTTACAGTGAGGGGTGTGGGATATATCAGAGTGTTACAGTGAGGGGTGTGGGATATATCAGAGTGTTACAGTGAGGGGTGTGGAGTATATCAGAGTGTTACAGTGAGCGGTGTGGGGTATATCAGCGTGTTACAGTGAGGGGTGTGGGGTATATCAGAGTGTTACAGTGAGGGGTGTGGGATATATCAGTGTGTTACAGTGAGGGGTGTGGGGTATATCAGAGTGTTACAGTGAGGGGAGTGGGGTATATCAGAGTGTCACAGTGAGGGGTGTGGGGTATATCAGAGTGTTACATTGAGGGGTGTGGGGTATATCAGAGTGTTACAGCGCGGGGTGTGGGGTATATCAGAGTGTTACAGTGAGGGGTGGGGGGTATATCAGAGTGTTACAGTGAGGGGTGTGGGATATAATGAGGTGTAACAGTGAGGGGTGTGGGGTATATCAGAGTGTTACAGTGAGGGTTGTGGGATATATCAGAGTGTTACAGTTAGGGGTGTGGGGTATATCAGAGTGTTACAGTGAGGGGTGTGGGATATATCAGAGTGTTACAGTGAGGGGTGTGGTGTATATCAGAGTGTTACAGTGAGGGGTGTGGGATATATCAGAGTGTTACAGTGAGGGGTGTGGGATATATCAGAGTGTTACAGTTAGGGGTGTGGGGTATATCAGAGTGTTACAGTGAGGGGTGTGGGATATATCAGAGTGTTACAGTGAGGGGTGTGGTGTATATCAGAGTATTACAGTGAGGGGTGTGGGATATATCAGATTGTTACAGTGAGGGGTGAGGGATATATCAGATTGTTACAGTGAGGGGTGTGGGATATATCAGAGTGTTACAGTGAGGGGTGTGGTGTATATCAGAGTATTACAGTGAGGGGTGTGGGATATATCAGAGTGTTACAGTGAGGGGTGTGGGATATATCAGATTGTTACAGTGAGGGGTGTGGGATATACGAGAGAGTTACAGTGAGGGGTGTGGGGTATATCAGATTGTTACAGTGAGGGGTGTGGGATATAACAGAGTGTTATAGTGAGGGGTGTGGGGTATATCAGATTTTTACAGTGAGGGGTGTGGGATATATCAGAGTGTTACAGTGAGGGGTGTGGGGTATATCAGAGTGTTACAGTGAGGGGTGTGGGATATATCAGAGTGTTACAGTGAGATGTGTGGGATATATCAGAGTGTTACAGTGAGGGGTGTGGGGTATATCAGATTGTTACAGTGAGGGGTGTGGTATATATCAGAGTGTTACAGTGAGGGGTGTGGGATATATCAGATTGTTACAGTGAGGGGTGTGGGATATATCAGAGTGTTACAGTGAGGGGTGTGGGATATATCAGATTGTTACAGTGAGGGGTGTGGGATATATCAGAGTGTTACAGTGAGGGGTGTGCGTATATCAGATTGTTACAGTGAGGGGTGTGGGGTATATCAGAGTGTTACAGTGAGCGGTGTGGGATATATCAGTGTGTTACAGTGAGGGGTGTGGGATATGTCAGTGCGTTGCAGTGAGGGGTGTGGGATATATCAGAGTGTTACAGTGAGGGGTGTGGGATATATCAGAGTGTTACAGTGAGGGGCGTGGGATATATCAGAGTGTTACAGTGAGGGTTGTGGGGTATATCAGAGTGTTACAGTGAGGGGTGTTGGATATATCAGAGTGTTACAGTGAGGGGTGTGGGGTATATCAGAGTGTTACAGTGAGGGGTGTGGGATATATCAGATTGTTACAGTGAGGGGTGTGGGATATATCAGAGTGTTACAGTGAGGGGTGTGGGGTATATCAGAGTGTTACAGTGAGGGGTGTGGGGTATATCAGAGTGTTACAGTGAGGGGTGTGGGATATATCAGATTGTTACAGTGAGGGGTGTGGGGTATATCAGAGTGTTACAGTGAGCGGTGTGGGATATATCAGAATGTTACAGTGAGGGGTGTGGGATATATCAGAGTGTTACAGTGAGGGGTGTGGGGTATATCAGAGTGTTACAGTGAGGGGTGTGGGATATATCAGGGTGTTACAGTGAGGGGTGTGGGGTATATCAGAGTGTTACAGTGTGGGGTGTGGGATATATCAGAGTGTTACAGTGAGGGGTGTGGGATATATCAGAGTGTTACAGTGAGGGGTGTGGGGTATATCAGAGTGTTACGGTGAGGGGTGTGGGATATATCAGAGTGTTACAGTGAGGGGTGTGGGGTATATCAGGGTGTTACAGTGAGGGGTGTGGTGTATATCAGAGTGTTACAGTGAGCGGTGTGGGGTATATCAGAGTGTTACAGTGAGGAGTGTGGGGTATATCAGAGTGTAACAGTGAGGGGTGTGGGATATATCAGTGTGTTACAGTGAGGGGTGTGGGGTATATCAGAGTGTTACAGTGAGGGGAGTGGGGTATATCAGAGTGTCACAGTGAGCGGTGTGGGGTATATCAGAGTGTTACAGTGAGGGGTGTAGGGTATATCAGAGTGTTACAGTGAGGGGTGTGGGGTATATCAGAGTGTTACAGTGAGGGGTGTGGGGTATATCAGAGTGTTACAGTGAGGGGTGCGGCTTATATCAGAGTGTTACAGTGAGGGATGTGGGGTATATCAGAGTGTTACAGTGAGGGGTGTGGGATATATCAGAGTGTTACAGTGAGGGGTGTGGGGTATATCAGAGTGTTACAGTGAGGGGTGTGGGGTATATCAGAGTGTTACAGTGAGGGGTGTGGGATATATCAGAGTGTTACAGTGAGGGGTGTGGGGTATATCAGAGTGTTACAGTGAGGGGTGCGGCTTATATCAGAGTGTTACAGTGAGGGGTGTGGTGTATATCAGACTGTTACAGAGAGGGATTGTGGGATATATCAGAGTGTTACAGTGAAGGGCGTGGGATATATCAGAGTGTTACAGTGAGGGGTGTGGGGTATATCAGAGTGTTACAGTGAGGGGTGTGGGGTATATCAGAGTGTTACAGTGAGGGGTGTGGGGTATATCAGAGTGTTACAGTGAGGGGTGTGGGATATATCAGAGTGTTACAGTGAGGGGTGTGGGGTATATCAGAGTGTTACAGTGAGGGGTTTGGGATATATCAGAGTGTTACAGTGAGGGGTGTGGGATATATCAGAGTGTTACGGTGAGGGGTGTGGGATATATCAGAGTGTTTCAGTGAGGGGTGAGGGATATATCAGAGTGCTGCAGTGAGGGGTGTGGGATATATCAGAGTGTTACAGTGAGCGTTGTAGGGTATATCAGAGTGTTACAGTGAGGGGTGTAGGGTATATCAGAGTGTTACAGTGAGGGGTGTGGGGTATATCAGATTGTTACAGTGAGGGGTGTGGTATATATCAGAGTGTTACAGTGAGGGGTGTGGGATATATCAGAGTGTTACAGTGAGGGGTGTGGGATATATCAGAGTGTTACAGTGAGGGGTGTGGGATATATCAGATTGTTACAGTGAGGGGTGTGGGATATATCAGAGTGTTACAGTGAGGGGTGTTGGATATATCAGAGTGTTACAGTGAGGGGTGTGGGGTATATCAGAGTGTTACAGTGAGGGTTGTGGGATATATCAGATTGTTACAGTGAGGGGTGTGGGATATATCAGAGTGTTACAGTGAGGGGTGTGGGGTATATCAGAGTGTTACAGTGAGGGGTGTGGGGTATATCAGAGTGTTACAGTGAGGGGTGTGGGATATATCAGATTGTTACAGTGAGGGGTGTGGGCTATATCAGAGTGTTACAGTGAGCGGTGTGGGATATATCAGAATGTTACAGTGAGGGGTGTGGGATATATCAGAGTGTTACAGTGAGGGGTGTGGGGTATATCAGAGTGTTACGGTGAGGGGTGTGGGATATATCAGCGTGTTACAGTGAGGGCTGTGGGGTATATCAGAGTGTTACAGTGAGGGGTGTGGGATATATCAGAGTGTTACAGTGAGGGGTGTGGGTTGTTTCAGAGTGTTACAGTGTGGGGTGTGGGATATATCAGAGTGTTACAGTGAGGGGTGTGGGATATATCAGAGTGTTACAGTGAGGGGTGTGGGGTATATCAGAGTGTTACGGTGAGGGGTGTGGGATATATCAGAGTGTTACAGTGAGGGGTGTGGGGTTTATCAGGGTGTTACAGTGAGGGGTGTGGGGTATATCAGAGTGTTACAGTGAGGGGTGTGGGGTATATCAGAGTGTTACAGTGAGGGGTGTGGGGTATATCAGAGTGTTACAGTGAGGGGTGTGGGGTATATCAGAGTGTTACAGTGAGGGGTGTGGGGTATATCAGTGTGTTACAGTGAGGGTTGTGGGGTATATCAGAGTGTTACAGTGAGGGGTGTGGGGTATATCAGAGTGTTACAGTGAGGGGTGTGGCGTATATCAGAGTGTTACAGTGAGGGGTGTGGCGTATATCAGAGTGTTACAGTGAGGGTGTGGGATATATCAGATTGTTACAGTGAGGGGTGTGGTATATATCAGAGTGTTACAGTGAGGGGTGTGGGTATATCAGATTGTTACAGTGAGGGGTGTGGGGTATATCAGAGTGTTACAGTGAGCGGTGTGGGATATATCAGTGTGTTACAGTGAGGGGTGTGGGATATATCAGAGTGTTACAGTGAGCGGTGTGGGATATATCAGTGTGTTGCAGTGAGGGGTGTGGGATATATCAGAGTGTTACAGTGAGGGTTGTGGGATATATCAGAGTGTTACAGTGAGGGGCGTGGGATATATCAGAGTGTTACAGTGAGGGTTGTGGGGTATATCAGAGTGTTACATTGAGGGGTGTTGGATATATCAGAGTGTTACAGTGAGGGGTGTGGGGTATATCAGAGTGTTACAGTGAGGGGTGTGGGATATATCAGATTGTTACAGTGAGTGGTGTGGGATATATCAGAGTGTTACAGTCAGGGGTGTGGGGTATATCAGAGTGTTACAGTCAGGGGTGTGGGGTATATCAGAGTGTTACAGTGAGGGGTGTGGGATATATCAGATTGTTACAGTGAGGGGTGTGGGCTATATCAGAGTGTTACAGTGAGCGGTGTGGGATATATCAGAATGTTACAGTGAGGGGTGTGGGCTATATCAGAGTGTTACAGTGAGGGGTGTGGGGTATATCAGAGTGTTACAGTGAGGGGTGTGGGATATATCAGGGTGTTACAGTGAGGGGTGTGGGGTATTTCAGAGTGTTACAGTGTGGGGTGTGGGATATATCAGAGTGTTACAGTGAGGGGTGTGGGATATATCAGAGTGTTACAGTGAGGGGTGCGGGGTATATCAGAGTGTTACGGTGAGGGGTGTGGGATATATCAGAGTGTTACAGTGAGGGGTGTGGGGTTTATCAGGGCGTTACAGTGAGGGGTGCGGGGTATATCAGAGTGTTACAGTGAGGGGTGTGGGATATATCAGATTGTTACAGTGAGGGGTGTGGGATATATCAGAGTGTTACAGTGAGGGGTGTGGGGTATATCAGTGTGTTACAGTGAGGGTTGTGGGGTATATCAGAGTGTTACAGTGAGGGGTGTGGGGTATATCAGAGTGTTACAGTGAGGGGTGTGGCGTATATCAGAGTGTTACAGTGAGGGGTGTGGAGTATATCAGAGTGTTACAGTGAGGGGTGTGGGATATATCAGAGTGTTACAGTGAGGGGTGTGGGATATATCAGAGTGTTACATTGAGGGGTGTGGTGTATATCAGAGTGTTACAGTGAGCGGTGTGGGGTATATCAGAGTGTTACAGTGAGGAGTGTGGGGTATATCAGAGTGTAACAGTGAGGGGTGTGGGATATATCAGTGTGTTACAGTGAGGGGTGTGGGGTATATCAGAGTGTTACAGTGAGGGGAGTGGGGTATATCAGAGTGTCACAGTGAGGGGTGTGGGGTATATCAGAGTGTTACAGTGAGGGGTGTGGGGTATATCAGAGTGTTACAGTGAGGGGTGTGGGGTAGATCAGAGTGTTACAGTGAGGGGTGTGGGATATATCAGAGTGTTACAGTGAGGGGTGTGGGGTATATCAGAGTGTTACAGTGAGGGGTGCGGCTTATATCAGAGTGTTACAGTGAGGGGTGTGGGGTATATCAGAGTGTTACAGTGAGGGGTGTGGGATATATCAGAGTGTTACAGTGAGGGGTGTGGGATATATCAGAGTGTTACAGTGAGGGGTGTGGGGTATATCAGAGTGTTACAGTGAGGGGTGTGGGATATATCAGAGTGTTACAGTGAGGTGTGTGGGATATATCAGAGTGTTACAGTGAGGGGTGTGGGATATATCAGAGTGTTACAGTGAGGGGTTTGGGGTATATCAGAGTGTTACAGTGAGGGGTGTGGGGTATATCAGAGTGTTACAGTGAGGGGTGTGGGATATATCAGAGTGTTACAGTGAGGGGTGTGGGGTATATCAGAGTGTTACAGTGAGGGGTGTGGGGTATATCAGAGTGTTACAGTGAGGGTTGTGGGGTATATCAGAGTGTTACAGTGAGGGGTGTGGTATATATCAGAGTGTTACAGTGAGGGATTGCGGGATATATCAGAGTGTTACAGTGAAGGGCGTGGGATATATCAGAGTGTTACAGTGAGGGGTGTGGGGTATATCAGAGTGTTACAGTGAGCGGTGTGGGATATATCAGTGTGTTGCAGTGAGGGGTGTGGGATATATCAGAGTGTTACAGTGAGGGTTGTGGGATATATCAGAGTGTTACAGTGTGGGGCGTGGGATATATCAGAGTGTTACAGTGAGGGGTGTTGGATATATCAGAGTGTTACAGTGAGGGGTGTGGGGTATATCAGAGTGTTGCAGTGAGGGGTGTGGGATATATCAGAGTGTTACAGTGAGGGTTGTGGGATATATCAGAGTGTTACAGTGAGGGGCGTGGGATATATCAGAGTGTTACAGTGAGGGGTGTTGGATATATCAGAGTGTTACAGTGAGGGGTGTGGGGTATATCAGAGTGTTACAGTGAGGGGTGTGGGATATATCAGATTGTTACAGTGAGGGGTGTGGGATATATCAGAGTGTTACAGTGAGGGGTGTGGGGTATATCAGAGTGTTACAGTGAGGGGTGTGGGGTATATCAGAGTGTTACAGTGAGGGGTGTGGGATATATCAGATTGTTACAGTGAGGGGTGTGGGGTATATCAGAGTGTTACAGTGAGCGGTGTGGGATATATCAGAATGTTACAGTGAGGGGTGTGGGATATATCAGAGTGTTACAGTGAGGGGTGTGGGGTATATCAGAGTGTTACAGTGAGGGGTGTGGGATATATCAGGGTGTTACAGTGAGGGGTGTGGGGTATATCAGAGTGTTACAGTGTGGGGTGTGGGATATATCAGAGTGTTACAGTGAGGGGTGTGGGATATATCAGAGTGTTACAGTGAGGGGTGTGGGGTATATCAGAGTGTTACGGTGAGGGGTGTGGGATATATCAGAGTGTTACAGTGAGGGGTGTGGGGTATATCAGGGTGTTACAGTGAGGGGTGTGGTGTATATCAGAGTGTTACAGTGAGCGGTGTGGGGTATATCAGAGTGTTACAGTGAGGAGTGTGGGGTATATCAGAGTGTAACAGTGAGGGGTGTGGGATATATCAGTGTGTTACAGTGAGGGGTGTGGGGTATATCAGAGTGTTACAGTGAGGGGAGTGGGGTATATCAGAGTGTCACAGTGAGCGGTGTGGGGTATATCAGAGTGTTACAGTGAGGGGTGTAGGGTATATCAGAGTGTTACAGTGAGGGGTGTGGGGTATATCAGAGTGTTACAGTGAGGGGTGTGGGGTATATCAGAGTGTTACAGTGAGGGGTGCGGCTTATATCAGAGTGTTACAGTGAGGGGTGTGGGGTATATCAGAGTGTTACAGTGAGGGGTGTGGGATATATCAGAGTGTTACAGTGAGGGGTGTGGGGTATATCAGAGTGTTACAGTGAGGGGTGTGGGGTATATCAGAGTGTTACAGTGAGGGGTGTGGGAATTATCAGAGTGTTACAGTGAGGGGTGTGGGGTATATCGGAGTGTTACAGTGAGGGGTGCGGCTTATATCAGAGTGTTACAGTGAGGGGTGTGGTGTATATCAGACTGTTACAGAGAGGGATTGTGGGATATATCAGAGTGTTACAGTGAAGGGCGTGGGATATATCAGAGTGTTACAGTGAGGGGTGTGGGGTATATCAGAGTGTTACAGTGAGGGGTGTGGGGTATATCAGAGTGTTACAGTGAGGGGTGTGGGGTATATCAGAGTGTTACAGTGAGGGGTGTGGGATATATCAGAGTGTTACAGTGAGGGGTGTGGGATATATCAGAGTGTTACAGTGAGGGGTGTGGGGTATATCAGAGTGCTGCAGTGAGGGGTGTGGGATATATCAGAGTGTTACATTGAGGGGTGTGGTGTATATCAGAGTGTTACAGTGAGCGGTGTGGGGTATATCAGAGTGTTACAGTGAGGAGTGTGGGGTATATCAGAGTGTAACAGTGAGTGGTGTGGGATATATCAGTGTGTTACAGTGAGGGGTGTGGGGTATATCAGAGTGTTACAGTGAGGGGAGTGGGGTATATCAGAGTGTCACAGTGAGGGGTGTGGGGTATATCAGAGTGTTACAGTGAGGGGTGTGGGGTATATCAGAGTGTTACAGTGAGGGGTGTGGGGTAGATCAGAGTGTTACAGTGAGGGGTGTGGGATATATCAGAGTGTTACAGTGAGGGGTGTGGGGTATATCAGAGTGTTACAGTGAGGGGTGCGGCTTATATCAGAGTGTTACAGTGAGGGGTGTGGGGTATATCAGAGTGTTACAGTGAGGGGTGTGGGATATATCAGAGTGTTACAGTGAGGGGTGTGGGATATATCAGAGTGTTACAGTGAGGGGTGTGGGGTATATCAGAGTGTTACAGTGAGGGGTGTGGGATATATCAGAGTGTTACAGTGAGGTGTGTGGGATATATCAGAGTGTTACAGTGAGGGGTGTGGGATATATCAGAGTGTTACAGTGAGGGGTTTGGGGTATATCAGAGTGTTACAGTGAGGGGTGTGGGGTATATCAGAGTGTTACAGTGAGGGGTGTGGGATATATCAGAGTGTTACAGTGAGGGGTGTGGGGTATATCAGAGTGTTACAGTGAGGGGTGTGGGGTATATCAGAGTGTTACAGTGAGGGTTGTGGGGTATATCAGAGTGTTACAGTGAGGGGTGTGGTATATATCAGAGTGTTACAGTGAGGGATTGCGGGATATATCAGAGTGTTACAGTGAAGGGCGTGGGATATATCAGAGTGTTACAGTGAGGGGTGTGGGGTATATCAGAGTGTTACAGTGAGCGGTGTGGGATATATCAGTGTGTTGCAGTGAGGGGTGTGGGATATATCAGAGTGTTACAGTGAGGGTTGTGGGATATATCAGAGTGTTACAGTGAGGGGCGTGGGATATATCAGAGTGTTACAGTGAGGGGTGTTGGATATATCAGAGTGTTACAGTGAGGGGTGTGGGGTATATCAGAGTGTTGCAGTGAGGGGTGTGGGATATATCAGAGTGTTACAGTGAGGGTTGTGGGATATATCAGAGTGTTACAGTGAGGGGCGTGGGATATATCAGAGTGTTACAGTGAGGGGTGTTGGATATATCAGAGTGTTACAGTGAGGGGTGTGGGGTATATCAGAGTGTTACAGTGAGGGGTGTGGGATATATCAGATTGTTACAGTGAGGGGTGTGGGATATATCAGAGTGTTACAGTGAGGGGTGTGGGGTATATCAGAGTGTTACAGTGAGGGGTGTGGGGTATATCAGAGTGTTACAGTGAGGGGTGTGGGATATATCAGATTGTTACAGTGAGGGGTGTGGGGTATATCAGAGTGTTACAGTGAGCGGTGTGGGATATATCAGAATGTTACAGTGAGGGGTGTGGGATATATCAGAGTGTTACAGTGAGGGGTGTGGGGTATATCAGAGTGTTACAGTGAGGGGTGTGGGATATATCAGGGTGTTACAGTGAGGGGTGTGGGGTATATCAGAGTGTTACAGTGTGGGGTGTGGGATATATCAGAGTGTTACAGTGAGGGGTGTGGGATATATCAGAGTGTTACAGTGAGGGGTGTGGGGTATATCAGAGTGTTACGGTGAGGGGTGTGGGATATATCAGAGTGTTACAGTGAGGGGTGTGGGGTATATCAGGGTGTTACAGTGAGGGGTGTGGTGTATATCAGAGTGTTACAGTGAGCGGTGTGGGGTATATCAGAGTGTTACAGTGAGGAGTGTGGGGTATATCAGAGTGTAACAGTGAGGGGTGTGGGATATATCAGTGTGTTACAGTGAGGGGTGTGGGGTATATCAGAGTGTTACAGTGAGGGGAGTGGGGTATATCAGAGTGTCACAGTGAGCGGTGTGGGGTATATCAGAGTGTTACAGTGAGGGGTGTAGGGTATATCAGAGTGTTACAGTGAGGGGTGTGGGGTATATCAGAGTGTTACAGTGAGGGGTGTGGGGTATATCAGAGTGTTACAGTGAGGGGTGCGGCTTATATCAGAGTGTTACAGTGAGGGGTGTGGGGTATATCAGAGTGTTACAGTGAGGGGTGTGGGATATATCAGAGTGTTACAGTGAGGGGTGTGGGGTATATCAGAGTGTTACAGTGAGGGGTGTGGGGTATATCAGAGTGTTACAGTGAGGGGTGTGGGATATATCAGAGTGTTACAGTGAGGGGTGTGGGGTATATCAGAGTGTTACAGTGAGGGGTGCGGCTTATATCAGAGTGTTACAGTGAGGGGTGTGGTGTATATCAGACTGTTACAGAGAGGGATTGTGGGATATATCAGAGTGTTACAGTGAAGGGCGTGGGATATATCAGAGTGTTACAGTGAGGGGTGTGGGGTATATCAGAGTGTTACAGTGAGGGGTGTGGGGTATATCAGAGTGTTACAGTGAGGGGTGTGGGGTATATCAGAGTGTTACAGTGAGGGGTGTGGGATATATCAGAGTGTTACAGTGAGGGGTGTGGGGTATATCAGAGTGTTACAGTGAGGGGTTTGGGATATATCAGAGTGTTACAGTGAGGGGTGTGGGATATATCAGAGTGTTACGGTGAGGGGTGTGGGATATATCAGAGTGTTTCAGTGAGGGGTGAGGGATATATCAGAGTGCTGCAGTGAGGGGTGTGGGATATATCAGAGTGTTACAGTGAGCGTTGTAGGGTATATCAGAGTGTTACAGTGAGGGGTGTAGGGTATATCAGAGTGTTACAGTGAGGGGTGTGGGGTATATCAGATTGTTACAGTGAGGGGTGTGGTATATATCAGAGTGTTACAGTGAGGGGTGTGGGATATATCAGAGTGTTACAGTGAGGGGTGTGGGATATATCAGAGTGTTACAGTGAGGGGTGTGGGATATATCAGATTGTTACAGTGAGGGGTGTGGGATATATCAGAGTGTTACAGTGAGGGGTGTTGGATATATCAGAGTGTTACAGTGAGGGGTGTGGGGTATATCAGAGTGTTACAGTGAGGGTTGTGGGATATATCAGATTGTTACAGTGAGGGGTGTGGGATATATCAGAGTGTTACAGTGAGGGGTGTGGGGTATATCAGAGTGTTACAGTGAGGGGTGTGGGGTATATCAGAGTGTTACAGTGAGGGGTGTGGGATATATCAGATTGTTACAGTGAGGGGTGTGGGCTATATCAGAGTGTTACAGTGAGCGGTGTGGGATATATCAGAATGTTACAGTGAGGGGTGTGGGATATATCAGAGTGTTACAGTGAGGGGTGTGGGGTATATCAGAGTGTTACGGTGAGGGGTGTGGGATATATCAGCGTGTTACAGTGAGGGCTGTGGGGTATATCAGAGTGTTACAGTGAGGGGTGTGGGATATATCAGAGTGTTACAGTGAGGGGTGTGGGGTGTTTCAGAGTGTTACAGTGTGGGGTGTGGGATATATCAGAGTGTTACAGTGAGGGGTGTGGGATATATCAGAGTGTTACAGTGAGGGGTGTGGGGTATATCAGAGTGTTACGGTGAGGGGTGTGGGATATATCAGAGTGTTACAGTGAGGGGTGTGGGGTTTATCAGGGTGTTACAGTGAGGGGTGTGGGGTATATCAGAGTGTTACAGTGAGGGGTGTGGGGTATATCAGAGTGTTACAGTGAGGGGTGTGGGGTATATCAGAGTGTTACAGTGAGGGGTGTGGGGTATATCAGAGTGTTACAGTGAGGGGTGTGGGGTATATCAGTGTGTTACAGTGAGGGTTGTGGGGTATATCAGAGTGTTACAGTGAGGGGTGTGGGGTATATCAGAGTGTTACAGTGAGGGGTGTGGCGTATATCAGAGTGTTACAGTGAGGGGTGTGGCGTATATCAGAGTGTTACAGTGAGGGTGTGGGATATATCAGATTGTTACAGTGAGGGGTGTGGTATATATCAGAGTGTTACAGTGAGGGGTGTGGGTATATCAGATTGTTACAGTGAGGGGTGTGGGGTATATCAGAGTGTTACAGTGAGCGGTGTGGGATATATCAGTGTGTTACAGTGAGGGGTGTGGGATATATCAGAGTGTTACAGTGAGCGGTGTGGGATATATCAGTGTGTTGCAGTGAGGGGTGTGGGATATATCAGAGTGTTACAGTGAGGGTTGTGGGATATATCAGAGTGTTACAGTGAGGGGCGTGGGATATATCAGAGTGTTACAGTGAGGGTTGTGGGGTATATCAGAGTGTTACATTGAGGGGTGTTGGATATATCAGAGTGTTACAGTGAGGGGTGTTGGGTATATCAGAGTGTTACAGTGAGGGGTGTGGGATATATCAGATTGTTACAGTGAGTGGTGTGGGATATATCAGAGTGTTACAGTCAGGGGTGTGGGGTATATCAGAGTGTTACAGTCAGGGGTGTGGGGTATATCAGAGTGTTACAGTGAGGGGTGTGGGATATATCAGATTGTTACAGTGAGGGGTGTGGGCTATATCAGAGTGTTACAGTGAGCGGTGTGGGATATATCAGAATGTTACAGTGAGGGGTGTGGGCTATATCAGAGTGTTACAGTGAGGGGTGTGGGGTATATCAGAGTGTTACAGTGAGGGGTGTGGGATATATCAGGGTGTTACAGTGAGGGGTGTGGGGTATTTCAGAGTGTTACAGTGTGGGGTGTGGGATATATCAGAGTGTTACAGTGAGGGGTGTGGGATATATCAGAGTGTTACAGTGAGGGGTGTGGGGTATATCAGAGTGTTACGGTGAGGGGTGTGGGATATATCAGAGTGTTACAGTGAGGGGTGTGGGGTTTATCAGGGCGTTACAGTGAGGGGTGCGGGGTATATCAGAGTGTTACAGTGAGGGGTGTGGGATATATCAGATTGTTACAGTGAGGGGTGTGGGATATATCAGAGTGTTACAGTGAGGGGTGTGGGGTATATCAGTGTGTTACAGTGAGGGTTGTGGGGTATATCAGAGTGTTACAGTGAGGGGTGTGGGGTATATCAGAGTGTTACAGTGAGGGGTGTGGCGTATATCAGAGTGTTACAGTGAGGGGTGTGGAGTATATCAGAGTGTTACAGTGAGGGGTGTGGGATATATCAGAGTGTTACAGTGAGGGGTGTGGGTTATATCAGAGTGTTACAGTGAGGGGTGTGGGATATATCAGAGTGTTACAGTGAGGGGTGTGGGATATATCAGAGTGTTACATTGAGGGGTGTGGTGTATATCAGAGTGTTACAGTGAGCGGTGTGGGGTATATCAGAGTGTTACAGTGAGGAGTGTGGGGTATATCAGAGTGTAACAGTGAGGGGTGTGGGATATATCAGTGTGTTACAGTGAGGGGTGTGGGGTATATCAGAGTGTTACAGTGAGGGGAGTGGGGTATATCAGAGTGTCACAGTGAGGGGTGTGGGGTATATCAGAGTGTTACAGTGAGGGGTGTGGGGTATATCAGAGTGTTACAGTGAGGGGTGTGGGGTAGATCAGAGTGTTACAGTGAGGGGTGTGGGATATATCAGAGTGTTACAGTGAGGGGTGTGGGGTATATCAGAGTGTTACAGTGAGGGGTGCGGCTTATATCAGAGTGTTACAGTGAGGGGTGTGGGGTATATCAGAGTGTTACAGTGAGGGGTGTGGGATATATCAGAGTGTTACAGTGAGGGGTGTGGGATATATCAGAGTGTTACAGTGAGGGGTGTGGGGTATATCAGAGTGTTACAGTGAGGGGTGTGGGATATATCAGAGTGTTACAGTGAGGTGTGTGGGATATATCAGAGTGTTACAGTGAGGGGTGTGGGATATATCAGAGTGTTACAGTGAGGGGTTTGGGGTATATCAGAGTGTTACAGTGAGGGGTGTGGGGTATATCAGAGTGTTACAGTGAGGGGTGTGGGATATATCAGAGTGTTACAGTGAGGGGTGTGGGGTATATCAGAGTGTTACAGTGAGGGGTGTGGGGTATATCAGAGTGTTACAGTGAGGGTTGTGGGGTATATCAGAGTGTTACAGTGAGGGGTGTGGTATATATCAGAGTGTTACAGTGAGGGATTGCGGGATATATCAGAGTGTTACAGTGAAGGGCGTGGGATATATCAGAGTGTTACAGTGAGGGGTGTGGGGTATATCAGAGTGTTACAGTGAGCGGTGTGGGATATATCAGTGTGTTGCAGTGAGGGGTGTGGGATATATCAGAGTGTTACAGTGAGGGTTGTGGGATATATCAGAGTGTTACAGTGAGGGGCGTGGGATATATCAGAGTGTTACAGTGAGGGTTGTGGGGTATATCAGATTGTTACAGTGAGGGGTGTTGGATATATCAGAGTGTTACAGTGAGGGGTGTGGGGTATATCAGAGTGTTACAGTGAGGGGTGTGGGATATATCAGATTGTTACAGTGAGTGGTGTGGGATATATCAGAGTGTTACAGTGAGGGGTGTGTGGTATATCAGAGTGTTACAGTGAGGGGTGTGGGGTATATCAGAGTGTTACAGTGAGGGGTGTGGGATATATCAGAGTGTTACAGTGAGCGGTGTGGGATATATCAGAATGTTACAGTGAGGGGTGTGGGATAT
Source organism: Cetorhinus maximus (assembly GCF_964194155.1). Taxonomy (NCBI): domain Eukaryota; kingdom Metazoa; phylum Chordata; class Chondrichthyes; order Lamniformes; family Cetorhinidae; genus Cetorhinus; species Cetorhinus maximus. The sequence continues at coordinate 22,589 of NW_027598771.1, forward strand.
ATCAGAGTGTTACAGTGAGGGGTGTGGGGTATATCAGAGTGTTACAGTGAGGGGTGTGGGATATATCAGGGTGTTACAGTGAGGGGTGTGGGGTATTTCAGAGTGTTACAGTGTGGGGTGTGGGATATATCAGAGTGTTACAGTGAGGGGTGTGGGATATATCAGAGTGTTACAGTGAGGGGTGCGGGGTATATCAGAGTGTTACGGTGAGGGGTGTGGGATATATCAGAGTGTTACAGTGAGGGGTGTGGGGTTTATCAGGGCGTTACAGTGAGGAGTGTGGGGTATATCAGAGTGTTACAGTGAGGGGTGTGGGGTATATCAGAGTGTTACAGTGAGGGGTGTGGGGTATATCTGAGTGTTACAGTGAGGGGTGTGGGGTATATCAGTGTGTTACAGTGAGTGTTGTGGGGTATATCAGAGTGTTACAGTGAGCGGTGTGGGGTATATCAGAGTGTTACAGTGAGGGGTGTGGCGTATATCAGAGTGTTACAGTGAGGGGTGTGGAGTATATCAGAGTGTTACAGTGAGGGGTGTGGGATATATCAGAGTGTTACAGTGAGGGGTGTGGGTTATATCAGAGTGTTACAGTGAGGGGTGTGGGATATATCAGAGTGTTACAGTGAGGGGTGTGGGATATATCAGAGTGTTACAGTGAGGGGTGTGGTGTATATCAGAGTGTTACAGTGAGGGGTGTGGGGTATATCAGAGTGTCACAGTGAGGAGTGTGGGGTATATCAGAGTGTTACAGTGAGGGGTGTGGGGTATATCAGAGTGTTACAGTGAGGGGTGTGGGATATATCAGAGTGTTACAGTGAGGGGTGTGGGGTATATCAGAGTGTTACAGTGAGGGGTGTGGGGTATATCAGAGTGTTACAGTGAGGGGTGTGGAGTATATCAGAGTGTTACAGTGAGGGGTGTGGGGTATATCAGAGTGTTACAGTGAGGGGTGTGGGGTATATCAGAGTGTTACAGTGAGGGGTGTGGGATATATCTGAGTGTTACAGTGAGGGGTGTGGGGTATATCAGGGTGTAACAGTGAGGGGTGTGGGGTATATCAGAGTGTTACAGTGAGGGGTGTGGGATATATCAGAGTGTTACAGTGAGGGGTGTGGGGTATATCAGAGTGTTACAGTGAGGGGTGTGGGGTATATCAGAGTGTTACAGTGAGGGGTGTGGGATATATCAGAGTGTTACAGTGAGGGGTGTGGGGTATATCAGAGTGTTACAGTGAGGGGTGTGGGATATATCAGAGTGTTACAGTGAGGGGTGTGGGGTATATCCGACTGTTACAGTGAGGGGTGTGGGGTATATCAGAGTGTTACAGTGAGGGGTGTGGGGTATATCAGAGTGTTACAGTGAGGGGTGTGGGGTATATCAGAGAGTTACAGTGAGGGGTGTGGGGTATATCAGAGTGTTACAGTGAGGGGTGTGGGGTATATCAGAGTGTTACAGTGAGGGGTGTGGGATATATCAGAGTGTTACAGTGAGGGGTGTGGGGTATATCAGAGTGTTACAGTGAGGTGTGTGGGGTATATCAGAGTGTTACAGTGAGGGGTGTGGGGTATATCAGAGTATTACAGTGAGGGGTGTGGGGTATATCAGAGTGTTACAGTGAGGGGTGTGGGATATATCAGAGTGTTACAACGTGTCACTGACCAGTCCACCTCACGCCTTTCCCCCTTTTGCCCTCTCTACCCCCCTCCTCCCTCCCTCCCCCCCACACCCCCCCAGGGCGCCGGTGTCATGTCCGTCTACCTGTTCATGAAGCGCTACACGGAGGAGGAGATGTACCGACCCCACCCGGCTCTGTATCGCCCCCGTCTCAGCGACTGCTCGGACTACTCCGGCCAGTTCCTGCACCCGGACATCTGGCAGCGAGGGAGGAGCGCCTCCGACCTCTCCAGCGACGTCTCCATCCAGATGAACGAGAGCTTCCCCCCGGCCGTCAAGTGCGAGCGGGGGCGCTACTCCACCTCGCCGTGCTAATCGGAGCGGCCTTCTCCGAAACGGGAGCGGCAGAGACACCTGTATTGTCCACTCGGGGGGTGGGGGGAGGGTGGAGGGGGGGTGGGTTTCAGGGGTCCTTGTTTTTCGTTGCGGGAGGGTAGCCTCCGAGGGGGTGGGAGGTGGGTGGGGCGGGTGTGGGGTCGCAGGGTTTCGTGGTTGGGTTTGGGATCGGACTGTGCCGTTGGGGGGGGTGTCATGCCTCCATCGCTCCCTCACCCTCGGAGGGGAGTGTGGCATGAGAATGGGGCTGAGGGGGGGAGGGACATCTCCGGTTGAGGTTAACGACGCGTCATTACCTCCTTCCCCTCCCCCCCCCCGCCTCTCTCTCTCTCTTCTCTCTCTCGTGGGGGCCAATGGCAACTCGATCAGTCGGGGGTGGTGGGGGGGTGGTTTGGTGAGGAGAACACCCAGTGATGGATGGGAGCAGTGACTCATCGCAGAGGGGGTGAAAATAAACTTGTAAGGATTCTCCCGGGAGGCCCTGCGGAGGGGAGAGTGTTCCCAAGGTCAGCTGGAGAGTAATCGCTGCGAGCGGGCCAGTCAAAATGTCAGTGCTGCAGTTCAGCTGATATAGGGGCAGTCAGAGGCCAATTGCTGCAAATTGGCTGCTCAGGGGTCAGTCAGAGGGTAATCGCAGCAAATCAATTCCCTGAGGGTCAGCCAGAGGGCAATCACTGCAAACTAGACGCTGCAGGGCCAGAAGGAGGGTAATTTCTGTAAATCAGCTATTCAAGGGCAATCAGAGGATGATTTCTGTAACTCAGTCAGAAGGTCATCGCTATGAAGCGGCTGCTCAACCCTGAGTCCGAGGGTAGGTGCTGCAAATCAGCACCCTGAGGACCAGCCAGAGGGTAAACATTGCAGGTCAGCAGCCAGTGGTCAGTCAGAGGACAATTGCTCCAAATCAGCACCCTGAGCACCAGCCAGAGGGTAAACATTGCAGGTCAGCTGCCAATGGTCAGTCAGAGGGTAATTGCTCCAAATCAGCAACCTGAGGACCAGCCAGAGGGTAAACATTGCAGGTGAGCAGCCAATGGTCAGTCAGAGGGTAATTGCTCCAAATCGGCACCCTGAGTACCAGCCAAGGGTAATCATTGCAGGTCAGCAGCCAAGGGTCAGTCAGAGGGTAATTGCTCCAAATCATCAAACACTCCACGGAGAGGTACAGAACAGGGTTAGATACAGAGTAAAGCTCCCTCTACACTGTCCCCATCAAACGCCCCCAGGACAGGTACAGCGCGGGGTTAGGTATAGAGTAAAGCTCCCTCTACACTGTCCCCATCAAACACTCCCAGGACAGGAACAGCACGGGGTTAGATACAGAGTAAAGCTCCCTCTACACCGTCCCTATCAAACACTCCCAGGACAGGTACAGCACGGGGTTAGATACGGAGTAAAGCTCCCTCTACACTGTCCCCATCAAACACTCCCAGGACAGGAACAGCACGGGGTTAGATACAGAGTAAAGCTCCCTCTACACCGTCCCCATCAAACACTCCCAGGACAGGTACAGCACGGGGTTAGATACAGAGTAAAGCTCCCTCTACACTGTCCCCATCAAACACTCCCAGGACAGGTACAGCACGGGGTTAGATACAGAGTAAATCTCCCTCTACACTGTCCCCATCAAACACTCCCAGGACAGGAACAGCACGGGGTTAGATACAGAGTAAAGCTCCCTCTACACCGTCCCCATCAAACACTCCCAGGACAGGTACAGCACGGGGTTAGATACAGAGTAAAGCTCCCTCTACACTGTCCCCATCAAACACTCCCAGGACAGGTATACTCAGTGACAGATAGTAGGAAGAACAGATTTTATGTTTTTTCTCTATGCCTCTCTCTCTCTGTCTCTCTCTCTGTCTCTCTCTCTCTCTCTCTCTCTGTTTCTCTCTCTCTCTCTGTCTCTCTCTCTCTGTCTGTGTCTCTCTCTCTCTTTGTTTCTCTTTCTCTCTCTCTCTGTCTCTTTCTCTCTGTCTCTCTCTGTCTGTCTCTCTGTCTGTCTCTCTCTCTCTCTGTCTGTGTCTCTCTCTCTCTCTGTTTCTCTTTCTCTGTCTCTCTCTCTGTCTCTCTCTCTCTCTGTCTCTCTCTCTCTCCCTCACTCCCTCTGCCCATCACCCTCTCCCTCTCGCTCGCTCCGTCTGGGGGAAGGGAGTGGGGTGGGTGGGTGATGGGTGTGGGGAGTGACGAGGGTGAGGAGTGAGCGGGGAGAGGGAGAGGGAGAGCGGTTCCGGGGAGTGTGCACCCAGGGGCTGGTGTGGGCGGGGGCGGGGCTGACGGGAGAGGTGGGGGGAGGGGAGACGGAGCGGGGGAGGGGAAGTGAGGGAGGGGCTGTGGTGGTTCACGAGGGGGATAAAGAGGGGCTTCCTGCCCCCAAACTCCGGTAGGCAGAGGGCCGGGTGGGGAGGCAACTGGGGTAGGGAGGGGGAGGAGAGGGGGTAGGGAGGGGGGGAAAGCCGGAGTGGGTCAGAGGGTTGTTGGGCTCAGGGGTCGGGGTGGGTTTTGGGGGCGATTTGCCGACAAAATGCATGCGTTCATCCAAACCATTTCCATGCTCCCGCGGAGATCCTGTCTCGCGAGGGGGGAGACCTCACACTTCCCGGATCGGAGGGTGGAGGGAAAGAGGCGACGAGGGAGGTTCCGCTCGGACCAGCGAGGGGACCTGGTCCGGGGATGGAGAGGGTGAGAGAGAGCTGGGGGAGGGGAGAGGGGTTCGTTTGAAACGGGTTCTCTCCGGGGATACCCGAACGAGAGGTGTGTGACCACCCGCCGAGCATTCACCCTGCTTTGTAATATATGTACATTCTGGACATCAATAAAGGCTCTGCCGAGGATCACCCGACTCCGCGTCTCTGGCTTCAATCAGCACCCATGGCACTGAGGGCACTGGGCAGGGCATCTCGCCCTCTATACCGTCCCCATCAAACACTCCCAGGACAGGTACAGCACGGGGTTAGATACAGAGTAAAGCTCCCTCTACACTGTCTCCATCAAACACTCCCAGGACAGGTACAGCACGGGGTTAGATACAGAGTAAAGCTCCCTCTACACTGTCCCCATCAAACACTCCCAGGACAGGTACAGCACGGGGTTAGATACGGAGTAAAGCTCCCTCTACACTGTCCCATCAAACACTCCCAGGACAGGTACAGCACGGGGTTAGATACAGAGTAAAGCTCCCTCTACACTGTCCCCATCAAACACTCCCAGGGCAGGTACAGCACGGGGTTAGATACAGAGTAAAGCTCCCTCTACACTGTCCCCATCAAACACTCCCAGGACAGGTACAGCACGGGGTTAGATACCGTGTTATCTCCCTGTCCAATGTCCCCATCAATCTTTTTTTTTTACAAATATACTTTGTCCATAAATTATCTTGAAGAACATTCCAAACATTTCATAATCACCCTCACAAAAGTACAATCCGATTGAAAATTTACACATGTAACACAAGGTGCATTAATACAATCAATGAATATTACAGTCATTTCAATATGGTCATTACAGACAGTCCGACAATGGGATTGGAGTTACCAACATACATCGTGTTGCTCTCTGAGATGCTTCAATACATTTATAACACACTGAGTATTCACTGCAGATATTCATTGTGAGCTGGACAGCCCGAGGGGTCTATACAATTCCCAGCCCCTCGGTGCACTGTGGGCAGAAAGGTCTTAGACAGCGACCCTTCCCCATTGGGCCTTTGCAGTGTCTGCCCCAAGCTTTAGTGCGTCCCTCAGCACCTAGTCCTGGACCTTGGAATGTGCCAAGTCTGCAACACTCGGTCGGGGACAACTCTTTGCGCTGGGAGACCAACAAGTTCCGGGCAGACCAGAGAGCGTCTTTCACCGAGTTGCTGATCCTCCAGCTGCAGTTGATATTTGTCTCGGTGTTGGTGTCCCTGGGAACAGCCCCGTAGAGCACAGAGTCCTGTGTTACAGAACTGCTCGGGATGAACCTCGACAGAAACCACTGCATCTCTCTCCAGACCTTCTTCGCAAAGGCACAATCCACAAGGAAGGTGAATAACGGTCTCTTCCCCACCACAGTCACCTCGAGGGTAACGTGCCGAGGGGGTGAGACTCCTGGGGTGTAGGATGGATCTGACAGGGAGAGGGCCTTTCTCACCACCAGACAAGCTACATCTTGGTGCTTGTTGGGAAGTTCTGGTGATATCCAGACCCGTCCTTCGCAACACCGGGGACAGGTAGAACCTCAGCACGTAGTGACACTTGGTGTTTGCGTACCGAGGGTCTACGCACCGCTTGATGCAGCCGCACACAAAGGTGGCCATCAGTATGAGGGCGATGCTGGGCATGTTTTTTCCCCCCTTTATGTAGAGGCTTGTACATCGCGTCCCTGCGGACACGATCCATTTTCCGACCTCCAGATAAAGCGGAAGATGGCTCGGGGGGTGATCGCCACCACGCAGGAGTGTGGAATGGGCCAGACCTGCGCCACGTACAGCAACAGCGAGAGTGCCTCACACCTGATGACCAGGTTCTTACCCGCAATGGAGAGGGAGCGTCGCTCCCACATGCCCAGTTTCCTCTTCACCATAGACACTCGCTCCTTCCAGTTTCTAACGCACACCCCGGTCCCTCCGAACCATATCCCCAGCACCTACAGCCCTGACAGTGAAGGGGACAAAGAATCGGTCAGCCCAGTTCCCAAAGAACATGGCCTCGCTCTTCCCACGATTTACCTTGGCTCCCGAGGCCAGTCGGAACTGGTCGCAGATGTGGATCAGTCTGGGCACCGACAGCGGATCCCAGCAGAAGACGGCGACATCGTCCATGGACAGGGAGGCTTTGACCTGAGAGCCTCCACTGCCTGGGATCGTCACTCCTCTTATACCCGGATCCTTCTTGATGGACTCGGCAAAGGGTTCTATGCAACACACGGACAGGACAGGGGAGAGAGGGCAGCCCTGCCTGACTCCAGATTTAATCGGAAAGCTATCTGTTTCCCACCCATTGATTGAGACTGCGCTACTGATGTTAGTGTAGAGCAGTTGGATCCAATTGCGAATTCCCTCCCCCAAAACCCCCATTTTGGAGAGCACATCCCCCATGTAGGTGTGCGATATTCTGTCAAAGGCCTTCTCCTGATCCAGGCTGATGAGGCAGGTATCCACACCCCTGTCCTGTACATAGGCAACCGTGTCCCTGAGCAGCGCCAGGCTGTCAGAGATCTTCCTGCCTGGCACAGAGCAGGTCTGGTCAGGGTGAATCACCAACTCCAGAGCGGACTTGACCCGATTGGCGATGACTTTGGACAGAATCTTATAGTCCACATTCAACAGTGAAATGGGTCGCCAATTTCTAATTTCCTCCCTTTCCCCCTTGTGCTTGTAGATGAGGGTGATGATGCCTTTCCTCATGGATTCTGACATACTACCGGCCAGGAGCATACTCTCGTACACCCCTAGCAGGTCTGGGCTGATCAAGTCCCACAGAGCCGAATACAACTCCGCCGGTAAGCCGTCGCTTCCGGGAGTTTTACTCTTCCCGAAGGACTCAAGGGCCTTAGTAAGTCCGTCAGGAGTTAGCGGTTTGTCCAGACTCTCCCGTGTACTGTCGTCTAAGACCTCTCCGTGATAGAGGACAGGAAGGACTGGGAGTCCGCGCTGTCCGTGGTCTTCACGTCAGACAATCCGGCATCAAAGGATTTACTGATCCTCGAAATGTCGGACCGCGATGACTTTACTGAGCCCTCTTCTCCCTTCAGGCTGCTGATCACAGAGCTCTCTCTCTCTGTGTGTACCTTTGGGAAGAAGAAACGTCTCATCCTGCTCCACGGAGCGGACTCCGGACCGGAAGAAGATCTTGGAGGCCTCCGAGGCAAAGAGCGAAGATTGCTGGCTCTTCACCTCTTGGAGTTCCTCCTTGACATCGACCCCCATCGACTGCAGCCCGAGCAGGTCCTGCATGGTTTTTTTTTGGAGTCGGGGACATTTCCCTCTGTCCCTTTCTAGCTTTCTGGGCGCCTTTGAGGATGAAAAACCCTCTTGATGTTTCCCTCGATCGCTTCCCACCAGCGTGTCAGGGACTCAAAGAGGGTTCTCCAACCTTTGTCACCCCTCTTCAGCTTCCTCGATGTTCTCTGGGGTCAGCAGTTGCACGTTTAGCTTCCATGTCACCCCCCTAGCCCAACTCTCTGGTCTTCCTCTAAGTGACAGTCAGCCAGTAGGAGGCAGCGGTCAGAGACCAACACGTTAATTCACCGGACTGGAGCGTTCTTGTCCACGACGTCTGCTACGAGGAAGGGCCCGCCCACCACCTCCTTAACCTCGGAGACGGAGACGTTTCCTCCCCCTCCCGACCCAGACCGGAGGAACGAGGGTCGTTTCCCTCCCCGACCAGATCGATGGCCCCGTGGGACCCACCATGGTGACCATTGCCTGTAGGAGCTGAGGTGCGGTATCGCACACTCCTGCACAAACAACAGGTCAGCTCCGACCTTGGCAAGGTCGTCCAAGGTCGCAACACATCGCGTAGTCGATTTAGCGCGACGCACATTTCTGGATACAATCTTTATCCCCATTATTCAAGCATTTAGTCTCTTCCCAAACCTGTTGCCTCTGAGAGTCCCAGACCTTTGGTCTGCTCCTGCAAACCCATAGTGTTCACCAATCGCCTCACTCTGGATGGGCTGAGGAACCTGTCCTGAACCTACCCATTGGAGATGTTCCTCTCAGGTGGTATCTGGGGGTCCGTGTAGGGAATGGGATTGGAAATGTCCTCTGTTGGGGAGAAGCTTCTCCAATCCTCTCTCTCCCCCCACTCTCTGGGGTGTTGCTGCTTCCGGCCTCCTGGGGCTGGGGTTACCCTGGGTGCCTCACCTCTCCCAGATTCCTGGGGCTGGGGTTACGCTGGGCGCCTCACCCCTCCCAGTTTCCTGGGGCTGGGGTTACACTGGGCGCCTCACCCCTCCCAGATTCCCGGGGCTGGGGTCACTCTGGGCCTCTTCGGGTTGTGGGGCAAAGTTGTGGGAGTGGGGGTAAGGGGGGCGCTGGTCTCCTAGTTGTCTCCAATGTTCAGGAGCTCGGGTGTCTCGTCCTCCAACTCCCTGGAGCTTTTGCCTCTTCCTCTGTAGGTGCCGCCCTTTATATTCTTCGTCCGAAGAGCAGCTGCCCTTGTCCTCCGTGTTGGATGAGGAGACGCCTCTTGCCTCTTGTCTGGGAAGTGTCTGGGTCCCTTCTTAGCCCCGTCTTCCTCTTGGCTCTCTTCACCGTCTCATCATCCACTGCCTCCTCCTCCTCCATTGATTCGCTCTCCTGAGGAGTGGGAGGTTCAGGGGGCAGTGCTGTCGATTGGCTGTCTTCTGCCTCAATCTTTCCCTCCACCTTGTCTCTCTCCGTGTCCTCCTTTGTCCCGTTGTTCTCACTGGGGGGCCTTGGTGGGTTGGAGGGTTGCAAGTGTCCTCGGTAGTAGAGACACTGACCATTTCCTCTGCTTCCCCCTCGTTGGCTTTGGCTGCCTGTGCCTAAGTACGGCAGCGTTTGGGGCAGGTCCTGTAGAGGTGACCTGCCTCGCCACACAGGTTGCAGCACTTAGTCTGTTTGCAGTCCTTTGTCTGGTGCCCCTTCCTGTTTGCAGTTCCTGCAGTTGGCCGCCACATGACCAGACTTGCCGCATGAGAGACGAAGTTTGGGTTGCCCAGTGTAGACAAGGTAGCCACGGCTTCCCCCGATAGCGGAGCTGGAAGGAGGGTGGAGGATAGCTCCCTTACCGTTGGTCTTGACCGTGACCTTAACCCGGCGTTTGCATGTCCAAATCCCGAAGGGGACTCTAACCTCGGAGCAGCTCCCAGCCTTGCGGAGGTACCTGGGGAGGAAGCTGAAAGCGTCGGTGACTGGGACGTGGGGGTTGTAGAGATGCACCATCACCACCCGGTCCCATTGCAACAGCAGAGCTACAGAGCATCTCCGCCGTCAGGATCTTCATCTCCGGCTGGTCTCCCTTCTCCTCCAACACCTTCAGGAACTGGACGCAAGGTGCCAATCGCTGGAAAGTCACCTCGGAACATCCAGCGCTGGGGACGTCTCACAGGGAGTAGATCTCCCCCGCATCGAATCCACACGCCTTCAACAGGGTCCTCTTGATGAAGAAGGGGTTAGATACAGAGTAAAGCTCCCTCTGCACTGTCCCCGTCAAACACTCCCAGGACAGGTACAGCACGGGGTTAGATACAGAGTAAAGCTCCCTCTACACTGTCCCCATCAAACACTCCCAGGACAGGTACAGCACGGGGTTAGATACAGAGTAAAGCTCCCTCTACACTGTCCCCATCAAACACTCCCAGGACAGGTACAGCACGGGGTTAGATACAGAGTAAAGCTCCCTCTACACTGTCCCCATCAAACACTCCCAGGACAGGTACAGCACGGGGTTAGATACAGAGTAAATCTCCCTCTACACTGTCCCCATCAAACACTCCCAGGACAGGTACAGCACGGGGTTAGATACAGAGTAAATCTCCCTCTACACTGTACCCATCAAACACTGCCAGGACAGGTACAGCACGGGGTTAGATACAGAGTAAAGCTCCCTCTACACTGTCCCCATCAAACACTCCCAGGACAGGTACAGCACGGGGTTAGATACAGAGTAAAGCTCCCTCTACACTGTCCCCATTAAACACTCCCAGGACAGGTACAGCACGGGGTTAGATACAGAGTAAAGCTCCCTCTACACTGTCCCCATTAAACACTCCCAGGACAGGTACAGCACGGGGTTAGATACAGAGTAAAGCTCCCTCTACACTGTCCCCACCAAACACTCCCAGGACAGGTACAGCACGGGGTTAGATACAGAGTAAAGCTCCCTCTACACTGTCCCCACCAAACACTCCCAGGACAGGTACAGCACGGGGTTAGATACAGAGTAAAGCTCCCTCTACACTGTCCCCACCAAACACTCCCAGGACAGGTACAGCACGGGGTTAGATACAGAGTAAAGCTCCCTCTACACTGTCCCCATCAAACACTCCCAGGACAGGTAAAGCACGGGGTTAGATACAGAGTAAAGCTCCCTCTACACCGTCCCCATCAAACACTCCCAGGACAGGTACAGCACGGGGTTAGATACAGAGTAAAGCTCCCTCTACACTGTCCCCATCAAACACTCCCAGGACAGGTACAGCACGGGGTTAGATACAGAGTAAAGCTCCCTCTACACTGTCCCCATCAAACACTCCCAGGACAGGTACAGCACGGGGTTAGATACAGAGTAAATCTCCCTCTACACTGTCCCCATCAAACACTCCCAGGACAGGTACAGCACGGGGTTAGATACAGAGTAAAGCTCCCTCTACACTGTCCCCATTAAACACTCCCAGGACAGGTACAGCACGGGGTTAGATACAGAGTAAAGCTCCCTCTACACTGTCCCCATTAAACACTCCCAGGACAGGTACAGCACGGGGTTAGATACAGAGTAAAGCTCCCTCTACACTGTCCCCATCAAACACTCCCAGGACAGGTACAGCACGGGGTTAGATACAGAGTAAAGCTCCCTCTACACTGTCCCCATCAAACACTCCCAGGACAGGTACAGCGCGGGGTTAGATACAGAGTAAATCTCCCTCTACACTGTCCCCATCAAACACTCCCAGGACAGGAACAGCACGGGGTTAGATACAGAGTAAAGCTCCCTCTACACTGTCCCCATCAAACACTCCCAGGACAGGTACAGCGCGGGGTTAGATACAGAGTAAATCTCCCTCTACACTGTCCCCATCAAACACTCCCAGGACAGGAACAGCACGGGGTTAGATACAGAGTAAAGCTCCCTCTACACTGTCCCCATCAAACACTCCCAGGACAGGTACAGCACGGGGTTAGATACAGAGTAAAGCTCCCTCTACACTGTCCCCATCAAACACTCCCAGGACAGGTACAGCATGGGGTTAGATACAGAGTAAAGCTCCCTCTACACTGTCCCCATCAAACACTCCCGGGACAGGTACAGCACGGGTAAAGCTCCCTCTGCGCTGTTTGATGTAGTATCTGGAGCTCTCCATCTGTTCTGTTGTGACGTGCAATGTCTGTGCTGTTGAAGGGCTCATGAATATTCAGTTGTAGTTTGGGAGAGCTGCCAATGAGCATCTGTGCTATAGTCAGTCAGAGCCGCCAGTAATTATTCCCTCTCTGGTAACTCCTTAACCTTTAACTACACCATCTGCTCCCAACGGAAAAATTCCTGATCATGTGATCGATTTGCACCAGGGAATTGTCCAACAGAATCTCTCCGCCAGGGACCCCTTTTAAAGAGGGGGTCTCTCTCTCTCTTTCTCTCTCTCTCTCTGTCTCTCTCTCTCTTTCTCCCTCTCTCTGTGTGTGTGTCTCTCTCTCTGTCTTTCTCTCTCTCTCTGTCTTTCTCTCTCTCTCTCTGTCTCTCTCTCTCTCTCTGTCTCTCTCTCTCTCTTTCTCCCTCTCTCTCTGTCTCTCTCTCTCTCTCTCCCCCTCTCTCTGTCTCTCTCTCTTTCTCCCTCTCTCTCTGTCTCTCTCTCTCTCCCCCTCTCTCTGTCTCTCTCTGTCTCTCTCTCTCTCTTTCTCTCTGTCTCTCTCTCCCTGTCTCTCTCTCTCTCTCTCTCTCTGTCTCTCTCTCTCCCCCTCTCTCTGTCTCTCTCTCTCTCTCTCCCTCTCTCTGTCTCTCTCTCTCTCCCTCTCTCTCTCTCTGTCTCTCTCTCTCTGTCTCTCTCTCTGTCTCTCTATCTCCCTCTCTCTGTCTCTCTCTCTCTGTCTCTCTCTCTCCCTCTCCCTCTGTCTCTCTCTCTCTGTCTCCCTCTCCCTGTCTCCCTCTCCCTGTCTATCTCTCTCTCTCTCTCTCTCTGTCTCTCTCTATCTCCCTCTCTATGTCTCTCTCTCTCTCTCTGTCTCTCTCTTTGTCTCTCTCACTCTGTCTCTCTCTCTCTGTCTCCTTCTCCCTATCTCTCTCTCTCTGTCTCTCTCTGTCTCTTTCTCCCTGTCTCTCTCTCTGTCTCTCTGTCTCTCTCTCTCATCTTTGTCTCTCTCTCACTCTCTCTCACTCTGTCTCTCTCCCTGGTCTCTCTCGCTCTGTCTCTCTGTCTCTCTTTCTCTCTCTCTCTCTGTCTCTCTCTCGCTCTGTCTCTCTTTCTCTCTCTCTCTGTCTCTCTCTCGCTCTGTCTCTCTCTCTCTCTCTCTGTCTCGCTCTCTCTCTCTGTCTCTCTCTCTCTCTGCCTCTCTCTTTCTCTCTCGTTCTTTCTCTCTTTTTCTCTTCATCCAAGCCTCCTGTTAAAAAGGGAGTCACTCTCCCTCTCTCTCTGTCAGGGACACCTGTTAAAGAGATAGCCTCTCTCTCTCTCTGTTTCTCTCCCTCTCTTTCTGACTCTATGTCTGTTTCCCTCTTTCTCTCTCTGCCATTCTCTCTCTCTCTCTCTCTCTCTGTCTCTCTCTCTCTGTCTCTCTCTCTCCCTCTCTCTCTCGGTCTCTCTCTCTCTGTCTCTCTCTCTATCTCCCTCTCTCAGTCTCTCGATCTCTGTCTCTATCTCTCTCTCTGTCTATCTGTCTCTCTCTCTCTCTCTCTGTCTCTCTCTGTCTCTCTCTCCCTCTGTCTCTCTCTCTGTCTCTCTCTCCCTCTGTCTCTCTCTCTGTCTCTCTGTCTCTCTCTCTGTCTATCTGTCTCTCTCTCTCTCCCTCTGTCTCTCTGTCTCAGCACTGACTTCACTTTGGCTCCATCTCCAAAGCCCTTTGCCAAGCCTGTGCCTCCAGCGGTGAAGTCACTTTCCGCACCCTGACCCTGACCCTGCGAATCACGGCCATTTCCCTGGGGCCCTCCCGAATTCTCTCCCCCCATCCTCCCCCACTTAAATTCTGCCCGAAGAGGCTCCAAGGTGCCCAGAGACACCTCTTCATCGGTAACTCTGAGGGGGGGAGAGAGAGGGTCATGTGTGGCCTAGCCCGATAGCTGAGCAGGTAACGGGATCATTTCGCGGGAGCAGAGAGCGTCTGGTCGGGTTCCTCCACTCTGGACCCGAGGGGCTGGTCTGCCCTCCAGGCCGAAACCCTGGGCGCCGGGCAGGGCCTGGCAAGGTCCTCTCTGTTGCCAGGCAGATTAGGGTGGATCTCACCACGTGCAGATCTATTCACTGCCAGGGTGCGTCCATGACCGAGAGGAACATTCTGCGCAGTCAACGTGTGGGGAGAGCCAAGGGCCTTTCCCGGGTATGCCCAGGGTACACCCACGGCGCTGTTAGGGAGGGAGTTCCAGGATTTTGTCCGTGTGGTGTAGGTACACCCACGGCGCTGTTAGGGAGGGAGTTCCAGGATTTTGTCCGTGTGGTGTAGGTACATCCACGGCGCTGTTAGGGAGGGAGTTCCAGGATTTTGTCCGTGTGGTGTA